>NC_026000.2:76651325-76936822 GCF_000442705.2 Elaeis guineensis
AGCTGCTAGGTGTAGTCAAGTACTTGACTTGTCGGTGCATGTGTCAAGATGGGATTGACCACTCCAGTTCAGGAGCTGTATACAGTTGTGTTTCAATTTAGCAAAACCTTGACTAGGGTAGTCCTAGTGAGGAGTCACAGGACTGTTTGAGTTGAGCACGATTCGGATGATCTGATCAGAGTTGACAGTTTAACCTTGAGTCATCCTATACACAGGAGTCAAAAGGGATGAATTATACAGTAACCATATTCACGTAGGTTCTGAATGTTGCGATTACGACTATTCGACCTATCCGAATGTCGGGTACTGATAAACACTTAATTTAAGTCATTTAAAGTAGAAATTATATTTAATTTATTTTATTTATTAAGAATTTGATGCTTTTTTTTATATTTTATAAGAAAGGTACTCATCGATACAAAGAGTCCGATTCATAGATAAAAAAGACTCAAGTTTGAAGAAAATTGGACTTAAAACAAAATTAAAATAAAAGAAAGATGCATACGGTATTATAGAAAATGAAGATACTATGTAAGGAACCTAAAAGGATATTGATGTCATTATAAAGAAAAAAAAGTTTCTTTTGGAATAAAAAAAGAGTGTTAATGTGAATGAAATGGATGCGGGGGGCACAGCAGGTGTGGGCGTACGCGCGGCGTGCGGCAGCGGGCGTGACAGCGGACGCGGCAGCGAGCGCACGGGATGGCAGGTTCACGGGGAATTTGGCATGGCGGACACAATGGCGAGGGATCTAGAAATTAAAGGAAAAAATTTAATTTTTGAAAATACTTCAAGAGGATTCTTTAGTCCCACATCGAAAAACTATGTAAAACTCCTCCCTCCTAATACCTATAAAAAGGCTTTTGTACTCCCATTGGAGGGAGAGCCCAAAAATTTTTTAGAGCCTTGCATAGAGGAATAGAAAGGGACTACTTCATGAGCAGCTAGGCTAGCAGTCTTCGGAGTGGAGAAAAAATTTTGTAACGACACAGAGATGGTTTATTGTTCTAAACTTTCTTGTATTTCTTTTATTGCAATAAAGATTATGCTTTTTATTTAATCGTCATGAGTTCTTTATTTGCTCTCTTTCATATGCTTTTATTTATGCTTTTCTGTTAGATTAATATTAGGAACAACTTTTACTTTCCAGAGACGCACCGTGATCTACGGGTATGGGACGTGCCGAGGAAAGAAGTTGTTTACCTAGTAATTTTTGGAGACACATCGTGATCAACGGGTACGGGGTGTGTCGAGGAAAGATAGGTATTTTTTCTAAGATTAATTGTATCTATTTAATTAAAAAAGAGATACAACTCTGCTAGTGTAAAATTAATTCAAAACTTTCGAGCTCTTTATTTTGTAATTACATCAATTTTAAGATAATTTATTTTTTAAAGCAAAACAATGCTTCTTTCTTTTATTTTACAATCTCAACTTAGCCCAAGGTCCCTGAGGATACGATCTCGACTCATCCTACCTACGTAGTGAGTAGAGTTATTTTTGTGCTATCAACGACTATGCATCAAATTTTGGCACCGTTGTCGGAGACCTTTGGCATGGTTGAAATAAAAAAAAAAAGCCACTGATATTTCATAACACTTAAATAAAATAGCATAACCTTAAATATAAAAATTTCTAACTTGATTGGACACCTTGTTTCTTTACATTGCATCTTCGTAATTAACTTTAAGGGTGCAACCCATTAACTAAGATAAGGTGGGGATTTGATCACCCTTCCTTGGCCCATAAATCATTCCCTTACATTTGCATAACGTAGATCTTAATCTAAAATTAATTAGACGTTGACCCCTAAGGATTTCGAGCTCATTAGGACAAGTGACCCTGAGAGTTGAACTGGGTTAGACTTGGTCAGCTAGCTGGTGTCTAGGCAAGTGGTTTGTGGGACGACTGGGCCCGAAGGAAGGTGGTTTTTAATTGGTTCCGTTTGCTGACCTGGCCAATTTAATTGGTGTCTAAGGAAAGCAATGGGGGACTCCCACCAACCTTACACTTACCTGGCCAGTTGGTTGGTCAAGCTCTGACTTGGAGGGTTTGAAGGCTAACTACAGTTAGGAGCTATCTAGAACTAGGATAAACTTTAGGATAGAGAGTCCACTGCGTGTTAACTTGATTGTAATTAAAATCTAACCATAACTAATTCTTCTATTAGTTTTAGGACTTCTTAGGATCTCTTCTTTAGAACTCTTTTCTCTCTTCTCTTCTCCTCTTAATAAAAAAAAAAATCCTTAACAGACTAGGATAGTCCTACATAGACCTTTTAGTTACATGTTAGGTCGATGATCACTAAAACCCGACTTGCAACCATTAGACGAAGAATTAGAAAAGACTCTTAGGACTTATCCAAGTTAGAAACATGGCTGCACCTGGTGAGGCTAATCCTCTATGCTCATTGAGAGAATACTTCACTCCATCCTCGTATACCTACTCTCCATGCATTCAAGCACCTCCAGTAGAAGCTACCCAATATGAGATTAAGTCTAGCATTATTCAAATGTTGCCATCATTCTATGGACTTAGTAACGAGGACCCATACAAACACTTGGATGAATTTCTTGAAATTTGTTCCACAGTAAAAATCCAAAACTTCTCAGATGATGCCCTTAGGTTGAAACTGTTCCCTTTCTCACTTAAGGACAAGTCAAATATTGGTTAAACTCCTTAGACTCTATAACCATTTCAACTTGGGAACATCTTCCGAGAGAATTTCTCAAAAATACTTTTCAATTAGAAAAATAAATCAAATTAGAAAAGCTATCACCAGTTTTTTCCAATTGGAGGGTGAACTTTTTTCATAAGACATGGGAAAGGTTAAGGGACCTCATTCGTAAATGTCCACACCATGCTGTCCCTAAATGGCAACTTTGTTAGTATTTTTATGATGGTCTATCAGAGAAACACCAACAAATGGTTGATGCATCATGTGGTGGGACATTCATGTTAAAGAGTGAGGATGAAGCTGAAAGGAATATGCCCTACAAGTCAATCGAAATTTGAATTTTGATGGGTTTTTTCTTGTAATCTTTCAGACTTATGTATTGACTCTTTAAATAATAAAAGGTATTTTCATCATATGTTGCATCTTACTTTAGTAATGATTATGATGAACTCCATAAATCAAAAAAATAGGTTTAGGGTTATGATGAGATCATACCTATGAGATCTAAAATCCTAAAAATCCTGATTTAGAATATTCCTAGTCATAGGAGCATTGAGTAGGAGATCAATGTTCCAGATAGATTTAGCACTTTGTATGTATGCTCGATGGAGAGGGTGGCAGATCTCATATGCCACTTGTGTGAGACACTAATACAAGGAAGTGGTGCTTATTAGAGAATGAGTTCACTGAATTGATCTGACTTAAGAAACATCTTATGGAATTTACTTACCTGTCAGAGATGTTTTCTTATAGTGGGAGTTGTGCATGTAATCTTTTGACCTGAGGACTTACCATAGAACCTTGTATACATGAATCCATATTTTTTGGTTCATACTCATTCATGACTTAGTCATGTACGGGGTGTTCTAGATATGGTAGAATGTGTATGGAGGTTGTGAGTAGGTCAACATGGAATCGATCACTCTTGGTAAGAGGAAATCGCATCCTACTGTTCTGATCGATTGATGATTCAGGAAGCCTTTGATCAAAGAAAAATAAAAATTAGAAAGAGTTTTTAATATTTTATTAATTGAATCATCATATAAGATTGAGAGAAATATGAGTATGATATTAGATTTGACATCATTCCATATCCAGAGTCATATTCGGGGTGCAGAGAGATCGCAGGATCAAATTGCACGATAACTTTCCACTGAATGGTATTTTTGGTTTTTTATCAAAAATTTTATATCTTTCAGATAGACATGATACGTTGCTAGACATCAATCTGTCTTATGGGTTTGATCAAATTAAAGAGTTTAATTCAATCCAATTAGAAAGAGTTCTAATTGGCTGAAATTGGGTTAGCTCGATTGGATCTAGATCGGTTAGAATAAATTCTAATCAAATCAAATCGACTTTGAACTCGAATCTATTGCTGGCTAGATGTGGAACCCAATGGGTCACACTCAAGGGGTATTGATCAGGGGGTCTAATTGGATTAGATCATGTTTGCAAAATTAACATGCTAGCACATGTTGCAAAAAACTAGCTCCTTATTTCGAATCGGGTTTAAAATTGATTCCAGATTGGGCTAATTAAAGCCAAATTAATTCAAATAAATTTTTATATTTGAGTTGATTCAGACCTTTTCTGCATGTACCAAAAATTTGGAGCCAGGAAACTAATTCTCCACGAGTCAAAATTTTTCTTGTGCGTGGGTATAGTTTTTGTGTGCAGAAATAGTTTTCGCATCCCATGAGATGGGAAGCCTCATCCTCGAGATTATCCTATGTTCCATGATAAAATAAATTTTTAGATGATTCCTAACTTTATTTTTAGTGTCAAAATTTTTTTGAAGTTAAAATTCCTTCTGGTTTAATCATGAAAATTCATTGAAGTTGGAAATCCTATCAGCCTGATCCATGCGCCTGACCAAGAGTCCAACTTGTGAAGGACTCTAAGCCATTTGTCACGCCACTTTTTAATCTGAAATTTTCTCTACGACATTCTCATGTTAGCACCTTAATTTTTTGGCCATTCGATGGACAAAATTACATTAATGGGTGGTAGAAAAAAATTATGCCATGTGAAGCTGCATGACTCATCGGAGAATCATCGAGAAAAATATTTCGAAGAGTCCTTCTGCATGAAGCGTCTCTTGGATTTTTTTTTGATGATTGCCATGTATCAAAAACTTTCAGATAAGCATGAGATTCATCAGGAGGTGTGATATTTTTGATGGATGCGAGATGACGCATGGAAGGGGCACGAAAAATTCCCGAAGGCAACCATCGCTAAGTATTTGAAGGGGGGTGCGTCGGGGGATTGGATTTATTCAGATTTCCAATTCTTCCTTTCTTTTTCTAACATCTTCTCCCTATTGCCCAATTAGTCTCTTTCTTCTCTTGTTAGGATAAGTCCAAAAATAGAAAAGACAAGTCCGATTTTAGGACAAGAGTCTAGGAAGAGAATTAAGGAAGACAAAGAGAGAAGAAAGGTAGGGATAGGAAGGCTAGGAGAAGAGGAAGAGCATCTTGAGGTCTTGGTGTTCAAGAAAATTCTCAGAGTGAGAATTTATAGGAGAATCATCTCAAATAGTTGGTGTCCTGATCATAGCCCTGTGTGGATCACCGTTGGAGGGCGAACACTTGGGCGCCTGGTGGAGGTTCTGCCGAAATTTTGGATTAAGCGCTGCAGTATTCTTCTATAACTTAAATTTAATCTTGAATTTTGTTATATATGATTGTTAATCATCAAGAAAATACTGATTTAATAGTTTAATATTTTAGAATTTTTTATTAAAATTTTAAAATCCATTATGTTTCCACTGTGCATGCCCACTCTGAAACCCTACAGTGGTATCAGAGCCGACCTTTTGGTTTAATCATATATATATAATATTATGTGATCTATAGTATGATTTATACTATAAAATGATTTATGCTTTCATATGATGATATGAAATAATACATATATCATTCACCACTTCATCATCTTGACATAAGGTTGTCCTAGCATAACGGGATTATGCTGCAAGGTTGTCCTAGGATGATGAATGTCCATATGTTACACTTGCACATGTAGAAAATTTTAATGTTGATACATAAATGGGGTATTATGTAGTTAGAATGTGCATGAGACCAAATAAAAGCCCTCATTAGAAAATTATATTAAGTGATAGTGATATGCAACTATGGGTTAACCAATTCTTGATCAATTGATCAATGGTGTTTAAAAAGTGCTATAGGTGTTTTTTAATTGGTTCCATTGTCTGACCTGGCCAATTTATTGAGTTTAAGGAAGCAACGGGGGGACCCCACCTTATTACCTGGCTAATTTATAAGCGATCTTGATATTGAAAAACCCTAATGTTGAAATACTATTAAGGCCTTCCTTCATGCTAGGTTAATGTTACATCATGAACTATGGCTAGTTGTTGTGTAACATGAGGCTTGTCATAAGATTGGAATATAATATAATCCTGGTGCATAGAAGATGCTACGGCAACTTTGAATATACTTCTTTGTTGTGTTAACACAAGGGCAGCTATATTAGAATTTGACTGTATTGAAATGAAGGGTCTAACTTAACTAAAATATTATAGCTTGTTGTGTTAACAAAGTTAATAATATTTTAGAGGCCAAGATATAATATTAAAAATTGCATGAGATGCAATTGGAAAGAGTTTCCTACCTATAACTCATAAGGATTTGTTGTTAACTGAAGATCATTATGAGGAATTAGGATCTCAATCCCACTAAGATAATATAACATATGTCTCGTTATCATAGTAGAGGGTTATGATGTTCGATAAAATAATGGAAGGTACAATTAAATCTAAAGACTTATTTAATTGTATGAGTTAATATGAGTTGTTTGCTTATGTAATATTCTTTAATTATTGTAGATAAATTCTACAAATGGCATCTTCACTATCATTGTGAGAAATTTTAGATTCCAACAAGTTGACCGGTCCCAATTTGTGGACTGATGAGGAATTAAAGATTGTACTCACTCAGGAGAAATTCTCCTATATCTTGAATCCTTAAACCACAAGAGGTTGGGATGATGCCACAGAAGAGAGGTATCCACATACAGGATGTGGAAGAATGACAGTTTGATTGTCAAGTGCATCATACTGGCCTCTATGAGCAATGAGTTGCAGAAGCAGCATGAGAGCATGGATACTCAATCCATACTCCTCAATCTTAAAGAGTTGTATGGAAACAGAGTAGAACTGCTAGATATGAGATATCTAAGCATTATTCCATGCTAGAATGACTGAGGGATCATTCGTACAAGACATGTCCTGAAGGTCATTGATCTGATCACTAGATTGGGTCAACTTGATTTGTGATGGATGAAGAATTAGTCAGGATTGATCCTGCAATCTCTTCCTGAGTCATTCGCTCAGTTGTTGTGAACTATCATATGAACAAATGATACCTCCTTACCTGAGTTGTAAATATGCTTATGACAGTTGAGAGCCATGTTAAGAAAGAAAAGGCTCCACTTTTCTGTGGTAAACCTCTAAGAGAAGTCAGGTTTTAAGGTTCAAAGAAAGCACTGAATCCTAGGGTGGCAAGATGAAAAAAGGGAAGAAAGTCTCCGGACAGGTACTGCTTTCACTGTGGCAAGGCAGGACACTGGAAAGAAATGCAAATTATATCTTGCAATTATAAAGGCAGGTGCAAGCGATGCACCAAAAGGTATGTATGAGATACATACAATTTGTCATTAAGTTCTTCTAATTCAGACTCTTGGGTATTGGATACTGCCTGTGGTTCTCATATCTGCAAGTCGTTGCAGGGGCTGCAGAACTTAGAGTGCTGAAGAAGGGTGACTTCGAGCTCTACAATGCTAGAGGAGAGTCAATCCAAGCAGAGGCTGTAGGGACATATATGTTAAAGTTACCTTCTGAAAAGATCTTAGAGCTAGAAAACTGTTATTATATGCCTAAGATCATTAGAAATATTATTTCTATATCGTTACTATTGCAACGAGGTTATGAAATAAATGGAAAGAGCAATAGTTGCTCAATTTCTTTTCTAATGAAATTATCTGTCATGGCGTTATTAATAATGGTCTTCTAATTCTATCTAATGACATGTTTTCCATATTAATGAAAGTAAAAAGCGAAAGAGAGAAGAGTTGAATAATACTTTACTTTGGCATGTCGACTTGGTCATATAAGTGAGACAAGATTAACAAGTATACAAAGAAGAGTTTTTGATCCTTATGATTATGAATCATTAGGTACTTGTAAATCTTGTCTTATGGGAAAAATGACTAAGATCCATTTAGTGGACATGGAGAAAGGACAAGTGAGTTATTAGACTTGTACATACTGATGTATGTGGTCCTGTGACAATAGAAGCCAGAGGAGGATACTCTTATTTTATAACGTTCACTGATGATTTATCTAAGTTTGGATATGTGTATCTTATGAAACACAAGTCCGAGCCTTTGATTAATTTAAAGAGTATCAAAGTATGGTCGAGAAACAAACTGAAAAAAGTATTAAAATCTTTTGATCTGATCGAGGAGGAGAATACTTATCCAATGAATTTTTAGATCATCTTAAAGAAATAAATTCTCTCAGAATAGACCCCTCCCTATACACAGCTAAATGTGTAGCAGAAAGAGGAATCGTACTTTATTAGATATGGTGCAGTCCATGATGTGCCTTACAGATTTGCCAATTCTTTTTGGGATATGCCCTAGAAACTGCTGTCTATATCTTGAATAGAGTACCTTCAAAATCTGTAACAAGCACTCCATATGAAATATGGAGAGAAAAAAGCCTAATCTTAATTTTCTTAAGATATGGGGCTGTCCAACTTTTGTTAAAAAAATTTTGGACATAAGCTGAGTGCTAGGGCAGATAAATGCTTGTTTGTAGGTTATCCTAAAGAGAGTATAGGATACCACTTTTACCATCCTACTGAACATAAGGTGTTTGTTAGTAATATGCCACTTTTATGAAAAAAGAGTTTATCCTAGAAAGAGGCAGTGGGAAGAAAATTGAACTTGGAGAAGTTCAAGACCTACAAATGCAAGCACAAGATGATCCTCAACCAAAAATATCTATTAATGAAGTACAAACATAAAGTACACCTCCTCTTCGAAGGTCGGATAGGGTGCGGAATGCACCTATGAGGTATGGGTTCGTTATTGAGAATAATGAAGCCCACATCATTGAGAATGATGAATCTTTGACCTATACGGAAGCCATCATGAGAAGGGACTCAGACAAATGGCTAGAGGCTATGAAATTCGAAATGGACTCCATGTATTCCAACCAAGTGTGGACTTTAGTTGATGCACCAGAGGGTGTGACCCCTATTGAATGCAAATGGGTCTATAAGAAAAAGATTGGAGTGGATGGCCAAGTTGAAACCTATAAAGCTAGATTAGTAGCCAAAGGTTTCAGGCAAAAACAGGGTATTGATTATGATGAAATATTTTCACCTGTTGCCATGCTCAAATCTATATGGATTATGTTTGCAATAGCAGCATACCATGATTATGAGATTTCGCAAATGGATGTGAAGACCGCCTTCCTTAATGGTTATCTTGTGGAAGAGGTTTACATGTCTCAGTCAGAAGGGTTTGTCTCAAAAGAGAGAGAAATCAGGTATGCAAGTGTTGCTCCTAGATTGATTTTGATGATTACAAAGCAGATTGAAGGGATACAAATATTTTATTTGAAAAAGTCTTTATGCTCTTCAGGGGCAAAAACATAATTTTACTAAAATCCTGATTTGATAGTATCAATTGAGTAGAACAAATGATTTGTAATCTATTGATGAAAATTTATTATTTTTGGACTTATATTTTTGAAGTTATGAATGTTTGAAGTGCATGAGTCGACTCATGAGTCAACTCATGGCACAATGAGCTGATTGGCATGCAAAAATTTCCCTTGGCACGCTGGTTTTTTGGCTTGGCACGACCTGTGAGTCGACTCATGAGTCGACCCACAAGGCATGAGTCGACTCATGAGTCGACCTCTGCTGGTTTGGGCCAAAAATTCAGAAACCAACATTTCTGGCTGTTGCAACAGAAGTCGACTCATGAGTCGACTCCTGAAGCATGAGTCGACTCATGAGTCGACCCCTGCGACGGAAATTGTCCGCAATGGCTAGTTTTTTGCCCATTTTAATTGCCTTTAATGCTCCCTTAAAATGCTCTAACGGCTCTTTTTCTGCCTAAAATGTTTTCCCTTGTTCTTAAAGCTATAAAAGGTTTCAAAAGGTGAAAAACAAAAAGGAGGATCCACAATATACACGAGAGTGACAGGTGATCTACAATATACACGAGAGATTGTGAAAGAGAAAAGCAAGAGCGTTCAAAAGGGCATTCAAAGAGAGGGTTTTTCAAGCCAACTTTTCAACCTTGATCAAGAGCTCTTTCAAAGCCTTCAAGAAGTCTTCAATCAAAGTTCACCTTCTCCTCAAGCGTTCATTCAACTCTTCATCCACCTTGAGGAAATCCAAAAGGGGCTTCTTCATTTGAGTAAAGTATATTTAATATTATATTCGCTCATTTAAGGAGCTATTCTTGTACTTATTTGTGCTCTAAACTGTCTTACTCTTTGTGAGTAATTGTTCTTGTTTTTGGAGGGTTTCCAAAATAAGGGAAGGTTGATCCGAACCTGAAATCGGAGTGTTTTGGGTTGGCTTGTACCCGAAAAACAAGTGGACTAGCTTGGGATAGCTAGTGTCGGAGTTTCTGACGTTTGTATTCGGGTAGAATACAAGTATAGTGGATTGAAATTCCCAAGTAGGAGCTTGGGGAGTGGATGTAGGTGCAAGGTTGGCACCGAACCACTATAAATCCTTGTGTTTGTGGTGTGCTTTATTGTTTCTCTTTATTTCTTTATTATATCCTTGCATTCTTGCTTTAGGTAATTAATCTTGAATTAAAGTCTTTCTTCTCATTCATCAAGCTTTTAACAAATACTTTTCATAAGTAATTAGTTAAGCTTAAAATTTTTAAAAACCCAATTCACCCCCCTCTTGGGTTGCATAGCTGGACAACAAGTGGTATCAGAGCCCGGTGCTCTAGCCCTTCTTTGATCTAACAATCAAAGAGCCAAAGATCTATGGCAACCCATGTCGGTACTTCTCTAGCCGAGGGGCAATCTACCAACCGACCTCCACTTTTCAATGGGTCTAATTACACCTACTGGAATGCTCGGATGAAGACATTCATACAAGCACTCGACTATGATATGTGGAGTATCATAGTGAACGGTCCTCACACACTCACCAAGATTATAGATGGTGAGGAGTCAACCAAACCCGAGAAAGAATGGGATGAGGTTGATAAAAAATTGGCACAATTAAATGCTAAAGCTATGAATGTTCTTTATTGTGCACTTGATGCAAATGAATTTAATCGCATTTCTACTTGTGCATCTGCTAAAGAAATATGGGATAGGTTAGAAGTAACCCATGAGGGAACAAATCAAGTAAAAGAGTCTAAAATAAACATGCTTGTGCATAAATATGAATTGTTTAAAATGGAGCATGATGAGTCCATAACTGCAATATTTACTCGTTTTACTGATATAATTAATGGTTTGAAGAGTCTTGGCAAATCTTATACTAACAGTGAGCTTGTAAGGAAGATTCTCAGGTCATTGCCAAGAACTTGGGAAGTCAAGGTGACTGCCATCCAAGAAGCAAAGGACTTGAACACTCTACCTCTAGAAGAGCTTCTTGGATCCTTGATGACTCATGAACTTAGCATGAAGCAACATCAAGAGGATGAAGTCAAAAAGAAAAGAACCATTGCCCTCAAATCCACAGCTTCGCCTGATGATGAAACGGATGACACTGAAGATGAAGAACAGGATGAAGAGATGGCACTCATCACCCGGAGATTTAAGAAGTTTCTAAGAAAAAGAAAACAGGGAATGAGAAAGAAGTCATTCACAAAAGGGGAACAAAGCAAAGAGAAAGAGAAAGATCAACCCCTTATATGCTACGAGTGCAAGAAGCCGGGACATTTCAAATCCGAATGTCCACAACTGAAGAAAGGTCCCAAAAAGTTCAAAAGAAAGCAATGATGGCGACTTGGAGTGCGAGTGATGACTCAAGCTCCGATGAGGAAACCTCAACAGAACAAGCCAACCTGTGCCTTATGGCACACGAAAATGAGGTAACTTCTGAATCCCCTAATGAATTTACTTTTGAAGAATTGCATGAAGCATTCTATGATTTAATTGATGAATTAAAGAAACTAGGTATAAAAAATAAAGAACTAAAATTGGAAAATCAGTCCTTAGTGAAACAAGCTGAAAACCTTTCAATTGAAAAATCCACCTTGATTCAAGAAAATCAAAGCTTAAAGAATGAAATTAACAAGCTAAAACCTATAGTAGATAAGTTCACCTTAAGCTCAAAAAATTAAATATGATTCTTGATAATCAAAAAGCTGTATATGATAAGGCTGGACTTGGCTATAACCCCTTGAAGAAATAAAAATTTCTGAAGAATATTTATTATTCAAGTAACAAGTCTACAAATATTACTTGTTTCAAATGTGGTAGAATAGGACATAAATCATACACATGCCTTATTAACAAATCTGCAAACACAACTATAAAGAAAATATGGGTTCCAAAAGGAACCATTTTGACTAACCTAAAAGGACCCAAGAAAGCTTGGGTACTAAGACAGAAACTTGACCTTTGCTTGCAGGTGTGTCTAGCATCCCAAGGAGGAAACAGGAAATAGTATCTTGACAGTGGATGCTCGAGACACATGACTGGTGATGAATCACAATTCATCACGCTTGATGCTAAGGATGGAGGGATGGTCACCTTTGGAGATAATGGCAAAGGAAAGATCATCGGGATAGGTAACATTGGTATCACTCCCTCCAAATACATTGAAAATGTTTTGTTAGTTAAAGGTTTAAAGCATAACTTACTTAGCATTAGTCAATTTTGTGATAAAGGGTATAAAGTTATTTTTGAATCATCTGTTTGCATTGTGACTAGTCCTATTAACGATGGCATTAAATTTATAGGACATAGGCATGGCAATGTTTATATGGTAGATTTGAATGATTTAGCCAAATTAGACATGCAATGCCTAGTATCCTTGAATGCTAAAGTTAATGAGACTAGTTGGCTGTGGCATCGTAGACTTGCACATATTAGCATGCATTCTCTTTCAAAATTAATTAAGAAAGAATTAGTTCTTGGTTTGCCAAAACTGAATTTTGAAAAGGATAAAATTTGTGATGCATGCCAATTAGGTAAACAAACTAGAGTTTCATTTAAATCCAAAAATACTGTTTCAACTTCTAGACCTTTAGAGCTCTTGCATATGGACTTATTTGGACCAACTAGAACCACTAGTCTAGGAGAAAAACGATATGGCTTTGTAATTATAGATGATTACTCTCATTTTACTTGGGTTTTCTTTTTGGCACACAAAAATGAAACTTTTCATATTTTCATTAAATTTCATCGAAAAGTCACTAATAAAAAAGGATTTTCAATTCAAAATATTAGAAGTGATCATGGAACTGAATTTGAAAATCAAGACTTTGAAAATTTTTGTGATGAAAATGGAATTGGCCATAACTTCTCTGCTCCTAGGACACCCCAACAGAATGGGGTAGTTGAAAGGAAAAACAGAACCTTAGAAGAAATGGCCTGTACCATGCTTTGTGAAAGCAACCTTCCAAGATATTTTTGGGCGGAAGCAATTAATACAGCATGTTACATTTTAAATCGTGCTTTGATTAGATAATTTTTAAAGAAAACCCCCTATGAACTTTGGAAAGGAAGAAAACCAAATATTGCATATTTTTATATTTTTGGTTGCCGATGTTTTGTATTAAATAATGGCAAAGAAAAACTTGGTAAATTTGATGCAAAATCAGATGAAGCAATCTTTCTAGGTTACTCCTCCACTAGTAAAATATTTAGAGTTTTCAACAAAAGAACTTTAGTAGTTGAGGAGTCCATACATGTTGTTTTTGATGAATCTAAAGATCTTCCTTCAAGGAAGAATGAGGGTGTTGATGATGCAGATCCACTAATAGAAGGTATGAAGGAGATCACTCTGAAAGATTCAGCAACTCCAGAAGACAAGGATCAAGAAGACAAACAAGATGAGAGAGGTGAAGAAATTCAAGAACAACCTCAAGGTACAAATGACCTACCCAAGGAATGGAGGTATGTTCACAACCACCCTAAGGAGTTAATTATTGGTGATCCTATGCATGGGGTAAAAACCCGTTCTTCACTTAGAGATGTAGTTAATCATTGTGCTTTTGTATCTCATCTTGAACCTAAAACTTTTGAAGAAGCTGAAAATGATCATAATTGGATTAATGCAATGCAAGAAGAACTTAATCAATTTGAAAGAAATAATGTTTGGACCTTAGTATCAAGACCTAAAAATTATTCAATAATTGGCACAAAATGGGTCTTTAGAAGCAAATTAGATGAGCATGGAAATGTAATTAGAAATAAAGCAAGACTGGTTGCTAAGGGATATAATCAAGAAGAAAGAATTGATTTTGATGAAACCTTTGCACCTGTTGCTAGATTAGAAGCTATTAGACTTTTACTTGCATATGCTTGCTTTATGAAATTCAAATTATTTCAAATGGATGTTAAAAGTATATTTTTAAATGGATATATTGCTGAAGAAGTATATGTAGAACAATCCCCTGGATTTGAAAATCATGCTTTTCCTAATCATGTCTTTAGATTAAATAAAGCTTTATATGGATTAAAACAAGCACCTAGAGCATGGTATGATAGGCTAAGCAAATTTCTACTAAATAATGGTTTTTCAAGAGGTAATGTAGATACAACCCTCTTTATTAAAAAAATCAAAATGATATGCTAGTTATACAAATTTATGTTGATGACATAATTTTTGGGTCTACTAATGAATCCCTTTGTCAAGACTTTGCTAAGCTTATGCAGGGAGAGTTCGAGATGAGCATGATGGGAGAACTCACCTTCTTCCTCAGACTCCAAATCAAACAATCAAAAGAGGGAATCTCCATCACCCAAAGCAAGTACACCAAGGAACTACTCAAAAGATTTGGAATGGAGAACTGCAAACCAATTGGCACACCAATGAGTCCCTCATGTAAGCTTGACAAGGATGATGAAGGTAAATGTGTAGACTTAAAATATTATAGAGGTATGATTGGCTCATTATTATATTTAACTGCAAGTAGGCCTGATATCATGTTTAGTGTTTGTTTATGTGCTAGATATCAATCTAATCCTAAAGAATCTCATTTGAATGCTGTTAAAAGAATCCTTAGATACTTAAATGGTACTCAAACTCTAGGGTTATGGTACTCTAAGGACTCACAAATTGATTTATTAGGATATTCAGATGCTGATTTTGCTGGATGTAAATTAGATAGAAAAAGCACAAGTGGAACTTGCCAATTTCTTGGAGTTAACCTAATCTCATGGTTTAGCAAGAAACAAAATTCGGTGGCACTGTCTACGGCTGAGGTCGAATACATTGCAGCCGGAAGTTGTTGTGCTCAAATCTTGTGGATTAAGCAACAACTCGAAGACTTTGGAATTAAACTTAATGAAACACCAATAAGATGTGACAACACAAGTGCCATAAATCTATCTAAAAATCCAATTCAACACTCAAGATCCAAACATATTGAAATAAGACATCATTTTATAAGAGAACATGTTCAAAATAAAAATATAATTCTTGAATATGTTTGCACTGAAAATCAATTAGCTGATATCTTTACAAAGGCCCTTAGTGAGGATAGATTCTGTGAAATTAGGAGAAATCTAGGAATTCTAGATCCTTATGCCTAAATTTTTCTCAATTTCCAAGAATTGATGTCAAAAATTCTTAGAGCTCAATTTTCAACATCTATCCTGGTCCCAAAACTCAAATTTATCATTCTAAAAACTTATCTTTGAGCAAAACTCCTTCTCCCAAAATTTCAAATTTTTCTAGAATTTATTCATATTTTTTTGAATTTCTGAACTTCATGAGTCGACCCCCATGAGTCACTCAATGGCAAATTTGTTATTTCCTCAAACATCCCACGGGCTCATTGTTTTTATACGGGATCCTGTTCGTGAGCCGACTCATCCTCTCATCTTCCTCCTTCCAAAAGCCGACTTCTCCAATTCCTTTTGCTCCAAATCCAAGGATCTAGTTCGAGGCACTTCTCCCTCCTCCTCTCCACCAAAAATTGCCACCTTGGAAAGGGATTTTTGTGCTTTCTCCCATTGTTTGGCACGGTTGGAGCGTGCCCTAGCACTCCACCGTTCTTCCCAAATCTACCTCTTTTCTCCATCAAAATCCCTCTTCACTCTCTTGTGATCCCTCCTCCACTCATTCACTTGTTCCTCCAAGTCTCCTTGCCTGCTACTGTAGTGAATATGGCTCCGAAGATGAAGCTTCCCCAAAGAAGAAAGTCAGTCCGTGAGCCTGAAGAAAATGTCCGAAAGAAAAGGCAAGCTGCTCAGTCTTCCACTGCTCCCACTCCAGCTTCAGTATCTGCTCAAGGTCCCCCTCAATCCTCCCTAAGCCCCAGTAAGAATCCTCTATCTGATAGAAAAGTTGAAACCGGGAAGAATATAGATTTTCGGTTCTTTGAAAAAGAGGGTTTTACATTTGCAACTAAGATTAAAAACCAAGGATGGGATTTCTACTGCTCCCTTAAGGAAGTCACCTATGTTGACCTAGTTAGAGAATTCTACCAGAATCTACATTATGGAAATGGTTCAGTGACTTCAACAGTCAAGGGTATTGATATTTGCTTGGATTCTAGTATATTGGGAGAAATACTTCATTTGCCTAGTGAGGGTTACTCTTATATGGAACTCCCAGTAAAAGAAGAGGGGATCAGAGTTATACTAGGGGGAACTTATTCAGGAAGTTTAAATAAATTGAAAACAAAGATTTTGTCCACTGAGATGAGGATCCTGCATCAGATGGTAACGAAGCTCTTCTTTCCTAGGAGTGGTAGGCATGATTTACTTTCCAGCAGAGATGTTTGTATCATGTTTCATGTCATCACTCAGACCCCCCTGAACCTCCTTGCACTTATGATAGAGGCCATGAGAGAGACTTTGAACAGATCCAAGGCACACTTGCCTTATGGTATGGCCCTTACTCGAGTATTTAGGAGGTTTGGAGTTAGCTGTGAGGGGGAGGCTTCTACTAAGCTCTCTCATGTGGATACTTTCAACCAACACACCCTGCACCGAATGGGATTTACAAAGACTGATGGTGGTTGGATCAAGGGCTCTGAAGAAAGAGCTGAGGAGAGAGCTGAAGACAGAACTGAAGATAGAGCTGAAGAAGAAGGTCCATCATCTCCTGTCCATGACTTCAGGGTAGCATCACCAAATATCCAGTTCATTCCTGATACAGAGGCTGGCCCTTCAGAGTTTACTAGGATGCCCACACCAGTGTATCAGCCAGAGAGCAGAGCACCTCAATCAGAGTTCAGACTGGCTGACGATCAGATCGAGCAAATATCACAGCGTGTGGCTTCTTTGCTATCTAGTCAGTGGAGCAGTACTACTTTTGCACCAGGAGCCACTTCTTCTGATCAGACCATGACTCCCCACATCTCCACTGTGTTTCAGATGATATCAGATCAGTCCATCCGGATTCAGCAGCTTGAGGACACCGTCTGGAGACTGACTGGCAGAGTTCTTGACTTGCAGGGGCAAGTCCTTGCTTTGGCCCATCCTTAGCCACAGGAGTCCACTATTGAGGTCACAGACCTCACTGCAGAGGCTGGCAGGCTCAGAGGAGCACTGGAGGGTGGATATGAGTTACTGAGGAGAGAGATCCGAGGATCGAGTGAGCATGCATCCACTCAGTTCACTGCTCTACTTCAGTCTGTTTCCAGAGCACTGAACGTACTTGATTCCATCAGACTCACCCTTTCTGTTCAGTCCTTAGCCTCTCAGCGTACTCAGCCACCCAGTTCATCTCGCTCTCCTGCTCATGCCAGAGGCAGACGGGGTAGAGGACGCACTTCTGATCGAGATCCATCAGCTTCTCATCCCATATCTGATGACTCCGATCCATGACTTCTCATGATCATTACTAGATCCTAGGTGTTAGTGTCTTGTTCTAGGATCTGTATTTTGGGGCCATGTATTGACAATTAGCTGGTTGACTTTTATATTATGAACTATGTATTGAAACAATTATGGTTTTATGGTATCATCTTTTACTTATATTTCTACCTTTTGTAATGATGTCGATCATATTTTGGTTATATATATTCTCCTTGTTGAAATATTGTCTTCTCTTTGTTGTTGTTTGCTGTTAATAATTGCTGTATTAAGGGGGAGCAAACATCTGTGATAAACTCTAAAGGGGGAGAAATTAAAGAATGTTTCAGAAAAAGGAGGAGTTAACCATGTTTGATGATGTCAAAAAGGGAGAGAAATTAAACAAAAATTAAAGAAAAAGTAACCCATCAAAAGCAAAACTACAAATTATGAGAAATTAATGAATGAATTGGAGAATTTAAAGAACAATATCAAAAGTACAATGCTAAGTACAATGCAAATAAGTAACTTTTAAATTACTTCTTTAAATATGCTCTGATATACTTAAAAATTCCAACTTGCTCTGATACATCTTTTGAAATTTTATTTACCTTGATACATCTTAAGAAATTCAACTTGCCTTGATACATCTTAAGAAATTTAACTTACTCTGATACATCTTAAAATTTTTAACTTGCTCTGATACATTGTAAAATATTTTTTCTGATAACATTGTAAAATTGTTTTTCTTGATCTGATACATTGCAAAATTTATTTTTCTCCTGCTCTGATACATTGCAAAATTTATTTTTCTCTTGCTCTGATACATCTTAAACTCAAAATGATCTAATACACTTTCCAAATCAACTCTGAAACATGCTTTGGCACACATAATTATTTTTTTTGTATCAAAAGCAATTAAAGCACATAATTATTTTTTGCTCTGATGCTAAAACTAAAATCAAATGAGAATGAGCAAATTTTCAAAATACAGCTTGCTCTGATAACAAAAACAAGTTTTCTGCTCTAACACCAAAATCACATGATCCAATGAGCATATCTTCAAATCTTTAAGCAAATGGGCAAACTATTCTTGCATATGACCATTTATATCACATGTCAAAAGAATCATACTCTTTTCAAGCATCTATAATGCATTCACATAAATACTTTTGTTCAAGTGTTTTGTCATCATCAAAAAGGGGGAGATTGTTGCTCCTAGATTGATTTTGATGATTACAAAGCAGATTGAAGGGATACAAATATTTTTATTTGAAAAAGTCTTTATGCTCTTCAGGGGCAAAATCATAATTTTACTAAAATCCTGATTTGATAGTATCAATTGAGTAAAACAAATGATTTGTAATCTATTGGTGAAAATTTCATTATTTTTGGACTTATATTTTTGAAGTTATGAATGTTTGAAGTGCATGAGTCGACTCATGAGTCAACTCATGGCACAATGAGCTGATTGGCACGCAAAAATTTCCCTTGGCATGCTGGTTTTTTGGCTTGGCACGACCTGTGAGTCAACTCATGAGTCGACCCACAAGGCATGAGTCGACTCATGAGTCGACCTCTGCTGGTTTGGGCCAAAAAATCTAGAAACCAACATTTCTGACTGTTGCAACAGAAGTCGACTCATGAGTCGACCCCTGCGACGGAAATTATCCACAATGGCTAGTTTTTTGCCCATTTTAATTGCCTTTAATGCTCCCTTAAAATCTCTAACGGCTCTTTTTCTGTCTAAAATATTTTTCCTTGTTTCTTAAAGCTATAAAATGTTTCAAAAGGTGAAAAACAAAAAAGGAGGATCCATAATATACACGAGAGTGACAGGTGATCTACAATATACATGAGAGATTGTGAAAGAGAAAAGCAAGAGCATTCAAAAGGGCATTCAAGAGCATTCAAAGAGAGGGTTTTTCAAGCCAACTTTTCAATCTTGATCAAGAGCTCTTTCAAAGCCTTCAATCCATCAAAGTTCACCTTCTCCTCAAGCGTTCATTCAACTCTTCATCCACCTTGAGGAAATCCAAAAGGGGCTTCTTCATTTGAGTAAAGTGTATTTAATATTATATTCGCTCATTTAAGAGCTATTCTTGTACTTATTTGTGCTCTAAACTGTCTTACTCTTTGTGAGTAATTGTTCTTATTTTTGGAGGGTTTCCAAAACAAGGGAAGGTTGATCCGAACCTGAAATCGGAGTGTTTTGGGTTGGCTTGTACCCGGGAAACAAGTGGACTAGCTTGGGATAGCTAGTGTCGGAGTTTCCGATGTTTGTATTCGGGTTGAATACAAGTATAGTGGTTTGGAATTCCCAAGTAGGAGCTTGGGGAGTGGATGTAGGTGCAAGGTTGGCACCGAACCACTATAAATCCTTGTGTTTGTGGTGTGCTTTATTGTTTCTCTTTATTTCTTTATTATATCCTTCCATTCTTGCTTTAGATAATTAATCTTGAATTAAAGTCTTTCTTCTCATTCATCAAGCTTTTAACAAATACTTTTCATAAGTAATTAGTTAAGCTTAAAATTTTTAAAAACCCAATTCACCCCCCCCTCTTGGGTTGCATAGCTGGGCAACAGCAAGCTTAAGAAATCTATTTATGGATTAAAACAGGCCTCGAGGAGTTGGAATATCTGATTTGATGTTACAGTCAAAGAGTTTGGCTTTATCAAAAATGTGGATGAACCTTGTGTATATAAGAAGACTAGTGGGAGTGCCATTATCTTCTTAGTTTTTTATGTAGATGACATACTTCTTATTGGGAATGATATCCCAATGTTACAATCGGTCAAGACATGGCTATCAAGTAAGTTTTCCATGAAGGATTTGGGTGAAGCATCCTATATACTAGGTATAAAGATCTATAGGGATAGATCTAAGAGGATGTTAGGCTTGTCCCAATCCAGGTACATAGACTTCGTGCTAAAGAGGTTTAGCATGGATGGAAGTAAAAGAGGTTATTTACCCATGAGTCAAGGCATACATCTCTCTAAAAGGATGTCTCCTAAAACACCGGAAGAGAGAAATAGAATGAGTTCTATTCCCTATGCTTCGACAGTAGGGTCGATCATGTATGCTATGCTATGTACTAGGCCTGATGTTGCCTATGCCTTAGGCATAGTTAGTAGATTTCAGGCTGATCCAGGAGAAGATCATTGAAAAATAGTGAAAAATATTCTTAAGTACCTAAGAAGGACTAAAAATATTTTTTTAGTATATGGAGGTTCTGATTTAAAACTAGAAAGTTATTCTGACTCTAGTTTCTAATCAGACCCTGATGATAGTAAGTCCACTTCAGGGTATGTCTTTACTCTTAATGGTGAAGCTGTTAGTTGAAAAAATTCCAAGCAGCAGACTGTAGCTGACTCAACCACTGAGGCAGAATATATAGCTGCAAGTGAAGCCGCCAAGGAAGCTGTCTGGATGAAGAAGTTCATCACTGAGTTGGGTGTCGTTCCTGAGATTAAGAATCCAGTACTACTTTACTGTGATAATACTGGAGCAGTTGCTCAAGCAAAGGAACCAAGGTCTTATCATAAATCCAAGTACATTCTAAGATGCTTCCATCTCGTTCGTGAAATAATCGAAAGACAAGATGTTGTCATTGAACGAGTAGAAACAAAGAATAACATAGCAGACCCATTCACTAAGGCTCTACCACAGCAGCAGTTCGATCGCCATCTCGATTGTATGGGGATAAAATATAAGGGCGATTGGCTTTAGTGTAAGTGAGAGATTGAAAGGAATATGCCCTACAAGCCAATCGAAATTTGAATTTTGATGGGTTTTCCTTGTAATCTTTCAGACTTATGTATTGACTCTTTAAATAATAAAAGGTATTTTCATCATATGTTGCATCTTACTTTAGTAATGATTATGATGAACTCCATAAATCAGAAAAATAGATTTAGGGTTATGATGAGATCATACCTATGAGACCTAAAATCCTAAAAATCCTGATTTAGAATATTCCTAGTCATAGGAGCATTGAGTAGGAGATCAATGTTTCGGATAGATTAGCACTTTCTATGTATGCTCGATGGAGAGGGTGGCAGATCTCATATGTCACTTGTGTGAGACACTAATACAAAGAAGTGGGTGCTCATTAGAGAATGAGTTCACTGAATTGATCCGACTTAAGAAACATCTTATGGAATTTACTTACCTGTCAAGAGATGTTTTCTTATAGTGAGAGTTGTGCATGTAATCCTTTGACCTAAGACTACCATAGAACCTTGTATATATGAATCCATATTTTTTGGTTCATACTCATTCATGACTTAGTCATGTACGGGGTGTTCTAGATATGGTAGAATGTGTATGGAGGTTGTGAGTAGGTCAACATGGAATCGATCACTCCTGGTAAGAGGAAATCGCATCCTACTTGTTCTGATCGATTGATGATTCAGGAAGTCTTTGATCAAAGCAAAATAAAAATTAGAAAGAGTTTCTAATATTTTATTAATTGAATCATCATATAAGATTTAGAGAAATATGAGTATGATATTGGATTTGACATCATTCCATATCCAGAGTCATATTCGGGGTGCAGGGAGATCGCAGAATCAAATTGCACGATAACTTTCCACTGAAGGATATTTTTGATATTTTTATCAAAAATTTTATATCTTCCAGGTAGACATGATATGTTGCTAGACATCAATCTTGTCTTATGGGTTTGATCGAATTAAAGAGTTTAATTCAATCACCAATTAGAAAGAGTTCTAATTGCTGAAATCGGGTTAGCTCGATTGGATCTAGATCGGTTAGAATAAATTCTAATCAAATCAAATCGACTTGAACTCGAACCTATTGCTGGCTAGATGTAGAACCCAATGGGTCACACACAAAGGGTATTGATCAGGGGTCTAATTGGATTAGATCATGTTTGCAAAATTGACATGCTAGCACATGTTGCAAAAAATTAGCTCCTTGTTTCAAATCAAGTTTAAAATTGATTCCAGATTGGGCTAATTAAAGCAAAATTAATTCTAATAAATTTTATATTTGAGTTGGTTCAGCCCTTTTCTGTATGTACCAAAAATTTGGAGCTAGGAAACCAATTCTCCACGAGTCAAGAATTTTTCTTGTGCGTGGGTACAGTTTTTGTGTGCAGAAACAGTTTTGTGTGCAGAACAGGGACGCCTCATCCTTGAGCTTATCCTATGTTCCATGATAAAATAAATTTTTGGATGATTCCTAACTTTATTTTGAGTGCCTTAATTTTTGGCCATTAGATGCATGCGCCTGACCAAGAGTCCAACTTGTGAAGGACCCCAACCCATTTGTCACGCCACTTTTTAATCTGAATTTTTTTTCCATGACATTCTCATGTTAGTGCCTTAATTTTTGGCCATTAGATGGATAAAATTACATTGATGGGTGATGGAAAAAAATTATGCCATGCGAAGCTACGCGACTCATCAGAGAATCATCGATAAAAATGTTTCGAAGAGTCCTTCTGCATGAAGCATCTCTTGGATTTTTTCTCGATGATTGCCATGTGTCAAAAACTTTCAGATAGGTATGAGAATTCATCAGGAGGTGTGAGATTTTTTGATGGATGAGAGATGGCACGTGGAAGGGGCACGAAAAATTCCTGAAGGCAACCCATCGCTAAGTATTTAAAGAGGGGTGTGCTGGGGGATTGGATTTATTCAGATTTCCAATTCCTCCTTTCTTTCTAACATCCTCTCCCTATTGTCCAATTAGTCTCTTCCTTCTCTTGTTAGGACAAGTCCAAAAATAGAAAGGATAAGTTCGATTTTAGGATAAGAGTCTAGGAAGAGAATTAAGGAAGACAAGGAGAGAAGAAAGGTAGGGATATGAAGGCTAGGAGAAGAGGAAGAGCATCTTGAGGTCCTGGTGTTCAAGAAAATTCTCAGAGTGAGAATTTTGGAGGAGGAATCATCTCAAAGAGTTGGTGTCCTGATCATAGCCCTGTGTGGATCACCGTTGGAGGGCGAACACTTGGGTGCCTGGTGGAGGTTCTGTCGAAATTTGGATTAAGCGCTGCAGGTATTCTTCTATAACTTAAATTTAATCTTGAATTTATGTTATATATGATTGTTAATCATCAAGGAGATACTAGTTTAAGGGTTTAATATTTAGGATTTCTTTACTAAAATTTTGAAATCCATTATGTTTCCACTGTGCATGCCCACTCTGAAACCCTACAAAAGCCTAGCAGCTCTTTGAAACACTTAGTGAGAATTTTTTACATCATATGTCTGCCACCTCTAGAGAACAACCCATGCTTCAACAAAAAAGAAGTAGAATTTATCAGATTGGAAATGTCATGAATATCCACAGTAAGGTAGATGAACTGTCCCAAAAATTAGACCGTCTTCTAAATACTGGAAATCCCTGATTCCACCTAACCCAATCCAAGAAATTTGTGCATTGTGTGCAAGTCTGAACTATTTTGTTAGTGAATGCCCAGCCGCACCTCAATTTCCTGAGTTTGTGCACGAGCAGGTTCAGCAAGCTCAAGTCCAACAGCTCGCAGACCAGGAAACGATCCTTATTCGAACACTTATAACCCCGGCTGGAGAAACCATCCAAATTTTTCCTGGAGACCACAACCAATGGTTGACCCTGCTGCACCTCGACCTCAATATCAGGACCTAACATATAGGTATGGACCATACCATCAATTTCAAAATGCTTCTCAACTGTCTACTATCGATCACAGCTCAGCTTTTGAGAAAAAAGTTCTGAAAGTACTAGAATGATTAGAGGCCAACACTCAGATCCTTAACTCCCACACACAATCCATTGCTAAGCTAGAGACCCAAATCGGTCAACTAGCGACTGCATTCAGTAGGAGGGAAGGAGAAAAATTACCTAGCCAACCCGAGAGCAACCCAAGAGGGTAATTTGTGATTGAGAGTTCTAATACCCCAGAAGCTTTTTCTGAACATGCCAAATCAATCATGACTCTGAGAAGTGGGAAGGTCATTGAACACACTAGTAAAACCAATGAGACCAACCCTAAAACTCTAACCGAAGCTAAATCACCCAAGAATAAGGAGGACCTTAAAATAGAGAATAAACCAATTGCACCGGAATCATCTTACTTGCCTAAAGCCCCATTTTCGGATGCCCTGAAAGCCCCTATTCCTGCAGATAAGAAGGGAGGAAGACTCGATGAGATATTGGAATTGTTTAAGCAAGTCCAAATTAATCTTTCCCTTCTAGATGCAATCAAATAGGTCCCTGCTTATGCCAAATTTTTGAAGGATTTGTGCACTCAAAAACGTAAATCTAGATCATAAATCCTAAAGAAAGTACGTCTCACTGAACAGGCTAGTTCTGTCGTCCAGCATGCCACTCCTCCAAAGCTTAAGGACCCAGGAGCCCCCATCATTTCTTGTGTTATAGGAGATTATCACATTGAAAAAGCTCTTTTGGACTTAGGGGCAAGTGTGAATCTTTTACCTAGTTTGGTGTATGAACATTTTGGATTCGGAGAATTGAAACCCACATCAGTCACACTGCAGTTAGCTGACAGATCAATTAAAGAACCACGTGGAATGCTTGAGGATGTCTTGGTCAAGGTAGATGAGTTTTACTTTTCAGTTGATTTTCTAGTTCTCGACATGAAACTAAGTGGCAACCCAAGACAAATTTCCATTATCTTAGGATGACCCTTTCTAGCTACAGCAAATGCATGCATTAATTGTAGGACAGGAGTCATGGACGTATCATTTGGGAATAAGAAATTGAGACTGAATGTGTTTGGTGCTTCCCAAGGACCATCAATGGATAGTTGCTTCGAAGTAGATACACTAGAAGACATTATAGAAGATGCAACACCAACAATTCTAGCACCAGACCCCTTAGATACTTGCTTGGCTCACTTTGGAGTGTATGACTTTGAGGGATATATGAAAGAAGTTAACACCTTATTGGATACACCACACGATAAAACCACTCCTCCATGGACCATCAAATATGAGCCATTACCCACCTTTTGTTGGTTTTATTGCATATGACGTCTGGCTGAAGATGTTAAACTTAGCATTTTTTAGGAGGCAACCCAAATTTCTTTTATTTTTTTTAACTGATCTTCATTTTTTTTAAGAATAAAGGACCGCTCTGTATGGAAGAGTCTGTCAATAAACTTGACGTCTGGCTGAAGACGTAAAACTTAGCACTTGTTGGGAGGCAACCCAATGATTTCATATTTTTTTTTTATTTTACTGTAGCTACAGGAATTTAGAACAAGAGCCTATTAATCAATGAAGCTATCTTTAACTTCCGAAGCAAAATTATCCCAGGTGCACTCTCTCCTTTTATTTTCTTTGCTTTTCTACTCCATTGAGGACAATGTAGATTAAGTTGGGGGGAAGGAAATTAATCAAATCCTTGAGTATGGTCAGAAATAATTAGTTTTATATATTCAAATTTTATTTTGATTAAGAGTCAATTAGGCATCCTAATCAATGAATGATTAACGGTCAAGAGAATTTTTGAGATACTGAGGAATAAATTATTAAGAAAATCCAATGAATGGTAGGGTTTGGATTAGACCAAATTTTAGGAGTGATTCTACAACCCTCTTCTTACTGATCTCCATAAAGAATCTGCTTCATGAGAGATTGGGTGGAAAGGTCGAGGTATGCAAAAATTCTCTTTAAAATATGCTTTTTATTTAAAAAAAAATATTGGTTTCCTACTAAGTAACCGAGCCCTTTCGCCTAAATAAGCGTTGTGGTTCGCATAAAAAGGTGGGCAATGTTAAAAAAAAAAAGTGGATAATAAGGAGACTAAATTACAAGAAGATAATAAACCTCTCTCACATTAAGTTAGAGGATTTAAAGAGTAAAGTGGGGAGTTGGTGAAAAAAAAGCTCTTGAAATTTCTTTAGTTAATACTCAGCCACTAATTGGGTCAAATTGATAATCCAATGAAATATCTCTTTAATGGTCTGACCAGGTATCATTTATCTTTTGGGATACCTAACCTAACTTTTTATTCAAGATCGAGTCGGTACACAATGCTGATATATCTATTTTACTCGAGGATGAGCAAAATTCAAGTTGGAGGGTGTGATAAACACTTAATTTAAGTCATTTAAAAAAATATATATATTTAATTTATTTTATTTATTAAAAATTTGATACTATTTTTTATATTTTACAAGAAAGGTACTCGTCGATATAAAGAGTCTGATTCATAGATCAAAAAGACTCAAGTTTGAAAAAAATTAGACTTAAAATAAAATTAAAATAAAAGAAAGACGCATATGGTATTATAGAAAATGAAGATACTATGTAAGGAACCCAAAAGGATATAGATGTCATTGTAAAGAAACAAAAGTTTCTTTTTGGAATAAAAAAAGAGTGTTAATGTGAATGGAATGGACGCGGGGGGCACAGCGGGCGTGGCAGCGGGCGCGGGCGCGCACGGGACAGCGGCTTTGCGGGGAATTTGGCATGGCGGACACAGTGGCGAGGGATCTGGAAATTAAAGGAAAAAAATTAATTTTTAGAAATACTTCAAGAGGATTCTTTAGTCCCACATCAGAAAACCATGTAAAACTCCTCCCTCTAACACCTATAAAAAGGCTTTTGTACTCCATTGGAGGGGGAGCCCAAAAATTCTTCTAGAGCCTTGCATAGAGGAATAGAAAGAGACTACTTCATGAGCAGCTAGGCTAGCAGTCTCGAAAGTGAAGAAAAAATTTTGTAACGACACAGAGATGGTTTATTGTTCTAAACTTTCTTGTATTTCTTTATATGCAATAAAGATTATATTTTTTATTTAAATCATCATGAGTTCTTTATTTGCTCTTTTTCATATGCTTTTATTTATACTTTTCTGTTAGATTAATATTAGGAATAACTTTTACTTTTCGAAGATGCACCGTGATCTACGGGTACGGGGTGTGTCGAGGAAAGAAGAGTTGTTTACCTAGTAATTTTCGAAGACACGCCGTGATCAACGGGTACGGGGTGTGCCGAGGAAAGATAGGTATTTTTTTTAAGATTAATCGCATCTATTTAATTAAAAAAGAGATACAACTCTGCTAGTGCAAAATTAATTCAAAACTCTCGAGCTCTTTATTTTATAATTACATCAATTTTAAGATAATTTATTTTTTAAAGCAAAACAATGCTTCTTTCTTTTATTTTGCAATCTCAACTTAGTCCAAGGTCCCTGAGGATACGATCTCGACTCATCCTACCTACGTAGTGAGTAGAGTTATTTTTGGTGCTATCAATAACTACGCATCAGGTACCTTTGCTAGATGGTCACTTCGATTAGTACAGAAATTGGTTCCTGTGCTATCGGCTTAGGTTCGAACTTGCGGGGTCACACGCATTAGAGGTTCCTATCTGATCTAATGGCTGGTGAAGAGTCCCACTGGACTGGGACTCTTTGACCAAGAGTTCTAATACTCAGGGACTTTGAGTCCTACGTGTCTGGAACTCTGTGATCAAGAATCAGGATTCTCTGATCATGAGTTCCACACATTTTGGGTACCGGGGTCAAGAGTCCTACTAGTTTGGGACTCTTCGATCAGGGTTTCATATCGATAGACTTTGATGTCCGATTGCCCATCAATTTGGACTCAATATTTATGAGAGATTTAATAAGTAATTTGATCACTAATTAACTCAATTTTATTGAGTAATTATTTTTGGATCAAGTCCAATTGAATTGGATTCAGTTGGGTTTGACCCGATTAGGTTAAGAGTTGACCTAATCGCCAAGGTGGTTTGGTCCCTGATCTGATTAAGGATTGGGCTTAGTCAATTCCTGATTTGATTAAAATTTTATTGAGCCTAATTAAGCCTAATTGTATTGAGTTTAATTTAGTCTAATTATGCCTAACCTATTTTAATAAGGTTGGTTCAATTAGGTTTGAAACCACCTTTGACTTATCTCCCTGCGCCACCTCACCTCACCTGCGCCTATTTGAATTCACGAGAAACAAGTTCTCATAAATTTTCTATGATGTAGAAGCCTTCTCACGCCCTCCCTTGTGCACCACTTGTGTGGATAATGATAAGGTTGGTTAGCCATTCAAATTCAAATAATGTTTGAATTTGAATGGGCAACTAATCCATGCGCCACCTTATCCTTTTATGCACCCCATTCTCTACACGAGAAAAAGTTTCTCATGTAAATTCTCCATGCACAAAGAACCCACACCCCTTCTCTTCTCATGCCTTGAGTGGATAAGGATAGGTTGGTTGGCATTTGAATTCAAATTCGATTTGAATTCAAGTGAGCAACCACCTAGCTTTATCCTCTCACGTGGTGAAAATGCTGAAAAGATGCGGTCTTGCACCATTTTAAAATGAGGGAGAAGGTGGGGCATGCAGATATCTGATCTGAGAGAGAAAGGGTGGCATGAGAAAGGCCTTCTACGTGAGAAAAGAAAAGAAAAGAAGAGAAAAGAAAAGAAAACAGAAAGGGCGCAGGGTTTTTCTGAGAGTACCCTAGGGTTTCTGCCTAGAGTTCGGGAAGTGAGAAGGTGAGCTACGAGTGTCGTGAGTCCACCAAACTTTAGGAAAAACTTCATCAACCTCTCTACTATCTCTGCTAATGATCCAAAGCATTCGAAGAATTGACAGACACCGATCAAAGGAGTTCGATCAGCATCAGCCGTCGAAAGGGTTCTACAATGAACTAGCATTCATAAGGAGCCGATCAGACCGAGAGCTTCATGTGGATGATCTACAGAGGCCAGACATACTGTGTGGCTATATTACGATGATCAGACCTTTCCAACGATGATCAGATTGCAGCGATCGACTACCTACACGAAGGTAATGTGTTCTGAACACATAACAGTAAAACGTTTACTATAGAAGTTTAAATTTTAAATTTAAATGCATGCTATATATATCATATTTAGATCTTTGTGTAGGGTTAATATATATTAATTAATTAAATTAATTAATAATTTATACTATAAAATTATAATTTTGAAAAAGTTTTAAAATTATCATTTTACCCCTGCACTGAAATTTCTATAAATGGTATCAAAGTAAGTTCTAAAATATGATATACATTTGTATGCGTAGATTAAGTAGTAATCTAAAAGTTTAAATTTGAAATTTGAAATTTAAAATTTAAAAATTTGAAATTCAAAATTTGAAATTTGAACTTTAAAATTTGAAATTCAAAATTTAAAATTTAAAAATTTAAATTTTGATTTTTAAAATTTATTTGAAATTTTAGATTTGAAATTCAAAATTTAAAATTTAAAATTTGAAATTTAAAATTTTAAAATTTGAAATTTAAAATTTATTTAAAATTTAAAATTCAAAATTTGAAATTTAAAATTTAAATTTTGAAATTGATATATTTAGATATACTTGATCCAAGTAACAAGTAGTCTAATTGGGTTGGTTGCCATGGTCATCTGGTCATAGGAGAAAAGTAGGGTTTAAAGGCCCTCTCCTCCCATTTGATGGGATTCTCCTATGGCGGTAGGGGTGCCGAGCGATTATATCCCATGCAGATGAAGCAGCGAAAGGATTTAATTATAAAGGTTTAATTATAAAATTTATCATGAATGTGTTAGATTAGATCTAAAGGAATATTCATGATTTATTTTGATTAAGTTATTTTCTATTATGTAATTAGCAATAGGATTGCTGTTTATGAAATGTGCTGATCCGTTTGTGAAATGAGTCAACACATTTGGTAAACAGAAAATAAAACCTTACAAATTTAAAAATTATTTTCGAAATGCCAAACCCTGATCCATCAGCCCTAATACTTAATTAAAAGAATTAAGTGTTGTCTAGTTGGTCTAGAATTGTGAATTAAGATCTAAGATAATTGCATAAACTTGTGGGTCAATGGGTTAGATGGATTAGATCCATAATTGGGTTAGACCTAAAGTTAGCTTAAATAAATGAACTAAATTAGAGTAATTGGTCAAATCTAATTAAAAGTTGAATTAGATTAGGTCAAGGACACTCTAGACTCAACTCCAATAGTTATAGTTGAATGGGTCCATGTTTTTAACTAGACCAAGATGGACTTAATTCAAGGCTACGCGGTGAAACCCTATTTACTAAGTTGATCAAATTAAAACTAATGAACCGGTTGGTGTCTAAGGTAAGTTCGGTAGTCTGACCAGTGGTTTTTAACTAGGAGCTACTCGCATTGATTCAATCTCTGATGAGTTAATGGCATATCCCTTCCACTGATCTCACTTACCTAGCCAACCTGGTGAGTTAGGTTTTGATTAGATCACTTGGTGATTAGGGCTCACCCATGTCATTAGGTAAATCAGTGTGACTGATTTAGGTGCTCCTAATGCCGGCTTTAATTAAATATTTTTTAATCTGACTTGGTGAAGTTAGTGGGAGGATTGAAATTGGCTGGTTAATTTCTTCTCTTCTATCCTTTAATAAAATCCTCAAAAATTATTAGGTCCCTAAAAATGATTAAGTTATAGTGATAACTAAGTCATAGCCTCCCATTAAGTGAGTGATAATGAGTCCATTAGTTTAATAATCACTGGAGGCCCAAAGGCCTAGTGCTTATTGACTAATGGAATTATCATTCATAATATGATCATTTGGTTGAGTCTTTCTGATGGTGGTCAGATTGGCCGGCCAAAGTCGGACCTGATCATTTATTGGTCAGATTCATCAAATCAAATCATGTTAATGGTTAGACCTAACCAAATCTTTTCAGTAAAGGCCAAAGCCTACTGATTAGGTTCTGGGGCAAAATTAATTACTAGAAGTTGTTTAGAGAAATAACTGGTTATGAACCTACCCATAGATGCACATGGGTTGACCAACCAAAGTTGGGCTCGTATGTGGTCTGTGTGGATTCTAGTACCCACTAAGGAATTAAAGTATTTTCTCGAATTGGAGGTTGAGGCTACCGGTTCGTAAAAGTACTGGAAGAAACTTTAGACTAAAGTCCAAGTCTTTAATATTAATAATTTATGTACTAATAAAGGTCTGATTTTTCTTTATGCAGCTATGGCCACTACCCTGTCGCTCCGGTCATTATTAGATAATGACAAGCTCATGGGACCTAATTTTGATAGCTGGTATCAAAAATTGAAAATCATCCTTGAGCATGAGTGGATCCTTTATGTAGTAATGGATCCGACACCTGAGGAGCCAGCCCCGAACGCTAGAAGGATGGTCCGAGACACTTATCAGAAGTGGCTCAACGATCGCACCATCGTACGGTGCATAATGCTGGCGGCAATGAATGATGAGTTCAGCCACAGGTTTGAGAACATCCAGCTGCAGGAGATGCTTCAAATGTTGAATGACTCCTTTGGCACGCCTGACGACATTGAAAGGCACAAAACTAGTTATGCCATTTTCAATGCTCGGATGAGAGATGGGGCCTCAGTCACTGATCATGTACTGTACATGATTGAAATGATTGAGCGCCTAAGTAAACTGGGCTTTCCCTTGCATGAGCAGCTCGATAAGGATGCGATCTTTAATTCTTTTCCCAAATCCTTCCTCTCCTTCCTTACTCATTTTCGGATGACAAAGCCTACAGTGAACTACCACGGCTTGTTGGGGTTGCTGTAGAACTTTGAGAAGGACCACCAGCTCCATAAGGAGTCAGTGAATATTGTGGGAGGGTCTTCTTCTAGTCGTCGACCCTTTAAGAAAGGGAAGAAGAACAAGAAGAAGAAGAATAAGAAGGTGTGGCCGCATGCTGGGACGTCTGCACAGGGTCAGACCAAGAAGTGCAAGCCTGACTTGAGCCAGGCGGAGTGCTTCTTTTGCAAGAAGCAGGGGCACTGGAAGAGGAACTATCCTCTATACATTGCCTCCCTGGACCTAAACAGGCCGAAGAAGAAGCAAGGTAATTATATGATAACACCTTGCAACTTTACCATTTGTGATACTACTGTTTGGGTATTGGATATCGAAAGTCCTTATCATATTTGTAATTTGATACAGGATCTGCAGGTCAGTAAGAGATTTGATGAAGGCAAGAGGTTCCTGAACGTTGGAGATGGAAGCAAAGTTCCAGTTCTAGCTTTAGGAATCATGAACCTTATAATCAACTCTCGTAATGTAATTCTGAGTGAATGTCACTATTGTCCAAGTTTTTTTTTTAAATATTATTTCTGTAGGCCTTTTAGCCATGCACAGTTACGAATTTTTAATAAAAGAAAAATATTTGTAATATCATTTTGAATGGTGTTACAATGTTTGTTGGACAATTAAATAATGGAATTTACTTACTATCACAGCCTGTTAATATGATTCAAACCTCCGGTAAACGCCCTAGAATGGATAATATGTCAGAAGTCTACCTTTGGCACTGTAGGCTAGGTCATATCAATAAGAACAGGATAAACTGGTTGGCTTAAGAAGAATTCTTGAAGTTGGTGATTGTGAATCACTTCCAACCTGTGACTCCTATCTTCTTGGGAAGATGACCAAATCACCTTTTACTGGAAAAGGTGAGCAAGCCAGTGAACTTTTGGGTCTAATACATTCTGATGTATGTGGACCCATGAGTTCAAGTGCAAGAGGTGGATATTTCTACTTCATAACCTTCACAGATGACCTATCGAGATATGGGTATGTCTACTTAATGAAGCATAAGTCGGAGTCGTTTGAAATGTTCAAACTATTTCAAAATGAGGTAGAAAAATAAACTGGAAAGTGTATTAAAATTCTTCAATCTGATCGAGGAGGTGAATACCTTTCTAATGAGTTTCTGACATATCTTGGGGAGAATGGGATTTTCTCTCAGGGGACTCCTCCTGGAACACCACAGCATAATGGTGTGTCTAAAAGCAGGAATCAGACCTTGTTGGACATGGTTCGATCCATGATGGGGTTTGCTGGTCTACCGATCTCTCTCTGGGGATATGCACTCAAATCGGTTTGTTACCTTCTAAATAGGATTTCGAGTAAGTCTGTAACCAAAATGCCTTATGAGATATGGATAGGACGTAAGCCAGTACTCTCGCACCTTAGGGTTTGGGGGTGTCCGACTTATGTTAAACGTTTAATTACGAACAAGCTTGGACTTAGGTCTGACAAGTGTTATTTCATAGGGTATCCAAAAGAGACCAAAGGGTATTATTTCTACCTAGTTGATGAGCAAAATGTGTTTGTCAGCCTTAAGGCAATCTTTTTGGAAAAGGAGTTCCTTGGTGAAGGAACTGTTGCCTCTAAGGTCGAACTTGAGAAAGTTCGGCAGGTGGAAAAACTGACACAAGTTGCTAAACCTGAACCAGATTTGGTTAGATCAGATCCGGAGCCCATTGTTCCTACACCCTTAAGGCGGTCTGGTAGAGTACCATGTCAACTGGATAGATACTATAGTTTCTTGGTCCGGGACAGCGATCCTGTCGAACTTGATGAAAACGATGAGGATCCGATCACCTACATGGATGCAATGCAGAGACCTGACTCTGAGAAATGGCTAGAAGCCATGAAATCTAAAATAGAGTCCATGAAGGTCAACGATGTGTGGACATTGGTTGACCCACCTGAAGGAGTAAAACCCATAGGGTGTAAGTGGGTCTTCAAGAGGAAGAGGGGCGCAGACGGAAAGGTAGAGACCTATAAAGCCCATCTGGTTGCCAAGAGATATCGTCAACGTTATGGTATAGACTATGACGAGATATTTTCTCCTGTGGCAATGCTCAAATTCATTCAGATTTTGCTTGCGATAGCTGTCCATCTGGACTATGAAATCTGGCAGATAGATGTGAAGACAGCTTTCCTAAACAGAGAGCTAGACAAAGAGGTGTATATGATACAACCTGAAGGGTTCACATCCACAGATGAGTCTAAGATGTGCAGGCTACAGAGGTCCATTTATGGACTTAAGCAGGTATCTCGGAGTTGGAACATACATTTTGATAGGACGATCAAAACGTATGGCTTCGTTAAGAAAAAAGAAGAGCTCTGCATTTATAAGTGGGCTAATGGTCCAGTAGTGGTATTTCTTGTATTGTATGTGGATGATATTCTCTTAATCGAAAATGATGTCCTTGCATTACAAGGAATAAAAATTTGGCTGTTGTCATAGTTCTCCATGAAGGATCTGGGAGAAGCTTCCTACATCCTAGGGATGAAGATCTATAGGGATAGATCTAAAAGGTTGCTTGGCTTATCCCAGTCTATGTACATTGATACTATGCTGAAGAGGTTTAGTATAGAGAATTCCAAGAAAGGCTATCTACCGATAGGCCATGGAATTTCTCTCTCGAAGAGAGATTGTCCGACAACACCTCAAGAGAGAGAGCATATGGGTAGAATTCTATATGCTTCTGCAGTGGGATCTATCATATACGCCATGACATGTACACGACCAGATGTGGCATACTCACTAGGGGTAGTGAGTAGATACCAATCTGATCCAGGAGAGAATCACTGGAAGGTTGTTAAAACCATCCTGAAGTATTTAAAAAATACTAAGGACCAGTGGCTTGTTTATGGTGAATCAGACTTGAGACTTATAGGGTTTATAGACTCTAGTTTTCAGTTGATCATGATTACAGCAAGAGTGTGTCGGGATTTATTTTTACCCTTAATGATGGGGCTGTCTGCTTGAAGAGTTTCAAGCAGCATACTGTGGCTGATTCAGTTTGTGAGGCAGAGTATGTCGCTGCATCAGATGCTGCCAAAGAAGCGGTGTGGCTGAGAAAATTCATCACCGAGCTCGGAGTAGCACCCTTCCTTGTTGGTCCAGTTCTGCTTTATTGTGACAGCTCTGGAGCCATTGCTCAGACGAAGGAACCGAAGGCACACCAGTGGATGAAATATATTCTGCGCCGCTACCATCCCATCTGGGAAATCGTGGATAGAGGTGACATCGACCTTCAGAAGATCGATGGAAAGGAGAACCTGGCCGATCCATTCACTAAAGCCATTACAGTGAAGGAGTTCGACGACTTCAAGTCGAAGATGGGTATTAGATACTACATCGATTGGCTTTAGGTCAAGTGGAAGATTGTTAGAAATAGTATCCCAAAGTCAATCGTCAGCCTGTTGACGGTTGTGCTCTTTCTTGTATTAGTATATGAATTATAAATAAATAAAAGTTATTTTGGTATTTTTTATTACAAATTGTTTCATCTTCTAATGAACTCCTGTGTTGTGGTGAAGTCCTTAGGACTATTTAGACACGATAAAGGAGGATTTATCGTTTAGTCCTTAAACCTGTTCGTGACCAAATGATATGTTGTTACCAGAGACAACAATGTTTATCAAGCATAGGTCATTGTGTGCCATATGGGTTGGTTGTCCTCTTAACCAAGGAGTGTGGAGACACTGGTATGGCATACAGGTGAGATATAAGAGTACATATGCACTGAACGTGACTGACTCCAGAGCTTTTTCTGCTGTCAAGATTTGCTCCGATGGGATATGTGTATAACTATCCCTCCGATTTGAGACCGCCACAGTGACTTGCAAGTAACTCACTGCACTTAGGCACTGGACTACCTGAATTTCTAATTCAGTGACGGAAGGCTGCTGGGTGTGGTCAAGTACTTGACTTGTCGGTGCGTGTGTCAAGATGGGATTGACCACTCCAGTTCAGGAGCTGTGTACAGTCGTATTTCAATTTAGCAAAACTTTGGCTAGGGTAGTCCTAGTGAGGAGTCACAGGACTATTTGAGTTGAGCACGATTCGGATGACCTAATCAGGGTTGATAGTTTAACCTTGAGTCATCCTATACACAGGGGTCAAAAGGGATGAATTATATAGTAACCATATTCACGTAGGTTCTGAATGTTGCGATTGTGACTATTTGATCTATCCAGACATCGGGTACCATTGCTAGATGGTCACTTCGATTAGTATAGAAATTGATTCCTGTGCTACTGGTTTAGGTTCGAACCTGCGGTGTCATACACTTTAGAGGTTCCTATCTGATCTGATGGCTGGTGAAGAGTCCCACTGGACTGAGACTCTTCAACCAAAAGTCCTAATGCTCAGGGACTCTAAGTCCTACGTGTCTGGAACTCTGTGATCGAGAATCAGGATTCTCTGATCACGAGTTCCATACATTTTGGGTACCGGGGTCAAGAGTCCCACTGGTTTGGGACTCTTCGATCAGGGTTTCATATCGATGGACTTTGATGCCCAATTGTCCATCAGATTTGGACTTAGTATTTATGAGAGGTTTAATTAGTGATTTGATCACTAATTAACTCAATTTGATTGAGTAATTATTTTTGGATCAAGTCCAATTGAAATGGATTCAGTTGGGTTTGACCCGATTAGGTTAAGAGTTGACCTAATCGTCTAGGTGGTTTGGTCCCTGATCTGATTAAGGGTTGAGCTTAGTTAATTTTTGATTTGATTAAAATTTTATTGAGTCTAATTAAGCCTAATTGTATTGGGTTTAATTTAATCTAATTGTGCCTAATCTATTTTAATAAGGTTGGTTCAATTAGGTTTGAAACCACCTTTGACTTATCTCCCTGCACCACCTCACCTCACCTGCACCTATTTGAATTCACGAGAAATAAGTTCTCATGAATTTTCTCCCATGCAAAAGCCTTCCCATGCCCTCCCTTGTGTGCCACTTGTGTGGATAATGATAAGGTTGGTTGGCCATTCAAATTCAAATAATGTTTGAATTTGAATGGGCAACTAATCCATGCGCCACCTTATCCTTTTATGCGCCCCATTCTCTACACGAGAAAAAGTTTTTCGTGTAAATTCTCCATGCACAAAGAACCCATGCCCCTTCTCTTCTCACGCCTTGAGTGGATAAGGATAGGTTGGTTGGCATTTGAATTCAAATTCGATTTGAATTCAAGTGAGCAACCACCTAGCTTTATCCTCTCACGCGGTGAAAATGCTGAAAAGACGCAGTCTTGCATCGTTTTAAAATGAGAGAGAAGGTGGGGCATGCGGATATCTGATCAGAGAGAGAAAGGGTGGTGTGAGAAAGTCCTTCTGCATGAGAAAAGAAAAGAAAAGAAGAGAAAAGAAAAGAAAACAGAAAGGGCGTAGGGTTTTTCTGAGAATACCCTAGGGTTTCTGCCTAGGGTTCGAAAAGTGAGAAGGTGTGCTGCGAGTGTCGTAAGTCTACCAAATTTTAGAGAGAACTTCATCAACCTCTCTACTATCACTGTTGATGATTTGGAGCATCCGAGGAATCGACAGACACCGATCGAAGGAGTTCGATCAACATCAACCGTCGAAAGGATTCTGCAATGAACTAGCATTCGTAAGGAGTCGATCAGATCGAGAGCTTCGTGTAGATGATCTACAAAGATCAAACATACTGTGTGGCTATATTACGACGATCAGATCTTCCCGACGGTGATCAGACTGCAGCGATCTACTACCTGCACGAAGGTAATGTGTTCTGAACACATAACAGTAAAACGTTTACTGTTAAAGTTTAAATTTCAAATTTAAATGCATGCTATATATATCATATTTAGATCCTTATGTAGGATTAATTCATATTAATTAATTAGATTAATTAATAATTTTTGCTGTAAAATTATAATTTTGAAAAAGTTTTAAAATTATCATTTTACCCCTGCACTAAAATTTTCACACTAAGATCCTATTACATGATTATTATATGACATTAAATCAAAATTTAAAATATAAAGAGCAAGAACTACATGTTGATCATATCAACATATTTCTATACTACATCTAATGTATGTAAAATATAATAGATCAGATCTATTACCTTGCAAGTTAGACGTTCTAACTTTACTGATCTAGACTTGAGGATGATGTTGCAAGCCACACATGCATCCGGCCTCTAGGAGTTGTCCACACAAGCCCACAAATCACGATCAGAAGTCCTGGTCCAAAAAATCAGCACAGTATGCTAGTATTGTGCTGATCCTTCTTCGATGGTCGATCATATACCTTCTTCTTCTTGATTTGGACTCTTCCAAAGATGAGAAGCAGGAGAAAAAGTTTTAGATATGATGCACTCTCAGAAAACTCACAGATGGAGGAAGAGAAGAGGTGAACTCAGCAATCCTAGAAGAAGACCCTCTTCTTCTTCTCTTTACTCTAACCTAGACACCTAGATTTGTGTCTATTATATTTTCATGCCCCAACACTCTTTCTCTCTAATTTTCATATGCCCCAAAGATCTCTCAATTCTCTATAATCCACAAAAATATCAAGAATAAATTCATCTTAAATAAAAAGATATGAAGAATCCTTGTCTAGGTCAAATACCTAGTCAAGAAAAATCCAAACAATGCAAGACAAGTAGTGCCCAACTCTTGGGTGCCCCTTCCTTCTTTTTCTACCATGGATCACCAAAAAAGGGTGCACAATATGTGCCATAAAAATTATAAAAATTTAAAAAAAATCTGGATAAAATCAGTGCCATAAGGAAAGAGTTTTGGTTTCCTAAAATTCTATCTCATAGAATTTGAAATCCAAACTAATTCCTACTTTGACTTGGTCCACAACCACATTCCATGTAAGAGGAAAAGAGTGGAAAGCTTTGGGTGTATGTGAAGGCCTGGGAGAGAAGATTTTGTCACACAAAATAAGAGAGAGTAGGCGTGGGGGGCTAAGGTGGTGCAAGGTGGAATCCTAGTCTTACTAGGGTTCAATCTATGACTTATTCAAATTTGGTTTCTCAAACCAAATCAAACCAAAACCAAATTAATATAATTAAAATAGATCTTAACCCAATTAAAAATTTAATTTAATTAGATTAAATTAGATTTAAATCTGATTTAATTTTTTAATCAAATTAGAAATTAGGTTGACCCAAGTCCTAATTGAACTAGGACTAGTTTTTTCTTGCACTTAGCTTATCCAATAAACTAATTGAACTTGATCCAATCAAGCTTAAACTAAATCTAATTAAATTATATTTAATTAGACTTAATCTCAACCCATTGGTTTAATCAAATTAAGCCAAGTAGCAATCGAATTGCTAATCGATCCTCTTGCAACACTTGCACTAGGTTAAATATCAATTGTATTGATCGTTTAACCGTAGAATGATTCTTAATCATTGATTAACCATCCGATCAGATTGTGAACTCTAATGTGTGTGACCTTATAGGTTCGAACCTAAGTCGATAGCACAAGAATAAATTTTTGTATCAATCAAAGTGATCATCTAGCAATGGTACCCGATGGTCGGATAGGTCGAATGTGTAGAACAACATCCTTAGAACCCATGCGGATATAGTTTTCATATAATTCATTCTCTTGACCAAAATACTCATAGGACACCTCAGAATTTAACTGTCAACTCTGATCAGGTTGTCCACATTGTATTTCAAAATATCAAATCCATCTGATGGATTATTCTGGCCAAGATTTTGCTAAATTAAAATACAGTGACTCATTTTTCTCCAACTCTTGGAGTGGTCAATCCCATCTTGATCATACTATGACTTCGCAAGTACTTGACTGTGCTCAAAAATCTTCTGTCACTGAATTAAAAATTTAGTTAGTCTAGTACTAAAGCACAGTGAGTTGCTTGCAAGTCACTGAGGCTATCTCAGGTCTAAGGGACACTTATACCTATATCCCATCAGAGACATTCTCGATAGCAGAATGCTTTGGAGTTGGTCACATTCAATGATAATGTATCCTTACATCTCACTTATATGCCATACCAGTGTCTCTACACTTCTTGATTAAGAGGACAACCAACCCATATGGCCTACAGCGACCTATGCTCGATAGAAGCTATCGTCCTTATTAACAACCCATCATTTGGTAGTGAACAGTTTTAAGGACTAATCGATAAATCCTCTCTTCATCGAACCTAAATAGTTCTAAGGACTTCATCACAACAACGGAGTTCATTAGAAGATGAAAACTAGTGATGAAAATACCAAAAATATATTTTATTTATTAACAAATCAATTATAATACAAGGTTGCTTAACTGTCAACAGATTGATGATTGGCTTTTGAGATATATTTCTCAATAGTTGGTCACTATAGAAAGAACCTTGAAGAGTTCAAGAGGCACTGTTCTCGTTACGGAGTGGACTTCTTCCAAAAAAAAGTTTACTATAAAGAAGAAGACTAAATCCATTAAGAAGCAGAAGAAAGAGAGCAAACCAAAGAAGGACGTTCCAAAGAAGACCGAAGCAAAGAAAAAGTGTTTCCACTGTAATGCTGAAGGCCATTGGAGGAGGAACTGTCCACTCTATCTGAAGAGCCGAAAGATCAAAAAAGGTGATAAACCTTTGAAAGGTATGCTCGTAATTAAATCTAACCATACGGTTTCTTTTACTTCTAGTTAGGTATTGGACTCTAGTTTGAGTGCTCATGTATGTACTTTAATACAGGATTTAATAAAAAGTAGGAGGTTGGAGAAAAGTGGCATGATCCTTTAAATCGGCAATAGGACAAAAATTACTGCAGAGGCCATTGGTAGTTATCCTATTCAATTATCATCTGGTTTTAGATTAGATTTAAAGGACTGTTATATTGTTCCTGTAGCTAGTCAGAATTTGATTTCCATATCTGTGCTAGCACAAAAAAGTTTTTTAAATTAGTTTTAATAAAAACTTTTATTCTATTTATTTTATGAAATAAATTGGTTGCATGAAGTCTTTTAATTGACAGTCTATATCTCTTGCACGTTGATGCGAATGTGAATTTAAACGTGCAAATAATGAGTATCGTAGGTCAAAAGAGATCCAGAAATAAAATTAACCAGAAGTACTTGTGGCATCATAGAGTAGGTCATATTGAAAAGGACAGGATAAATAAACTATAAAAGAATGGGATCCTTGGCTCTCTTAATCTAGAGTTGTATCCAGCTTGTGAATCTTGCCTTCGAGAAAAAATGATCAAGTTATCCTTTATAGGACATGGGGAAAGGGCCACTGAGTTACTTACCCTGGTACACATCGATATGTGTGGGCCATTTGATGTGCAGGCCAGAAGTGGTTATAGCTACTTCATTACCTTTACAGATGATCTGTTTAGGTATGGGTATGTATATCTGCTGAAACATAAGTCTGAAGCCTTTGAAAAGTTCAAAAAATTTAGAAGTGAAGTAGGAAAACAAACTGGTAAATCCATTAAGGTTCTTCAATCTGATCGAAGAGGTGAATACCTTAGTCAAAAATTTTTAAAATATCATAAAGACAATGGCATAGTCTCTCAATGGACTCTTTCCGAAATACCTCAGTTCAATGGGGTATCCAAAAAGAGGAATAGGATCCTATTGGATATGGTCAGGTCCATGATGAGCTTCACTCATCTACCCTTATATCTTTGGGGACATGCCTTATTAATCATCATTCACCTGTTGAATAGGGTTCCATCAAAGTTTATTCCTATCACACTGTATGAGATATGGTATGGTAAGAAGTTTAGTCTAGGTTATCTTAAGACTTGGAGATGTCTGGCCTATGTCAAGAGATAAATGGCTGATAAATTAGATGATAGATCTATAGTAGCTCATTTTATAGAGTATCCAAAAAAATCCATGGGATACTACTTCTACTTTTCACAAGATCATAATGTGATTATGAGTCGGAATGCCATATTCCTAGAAAAATAGTTTATCCAGGATGGTGGTAGTGGGAGGTTAGTTGAGTTCAAAAAGAAGGTCTTTGAAGAGCAAAGAGCTATAGATCCTCAAAAACCCATTATTCATGAGCTAGTAGTTGATGTTCCTCTACCACCTCGTAGATCTAACAAGATCTTTCGACCTTTCAAAAGGTATATGGATATGCTTATAGAGGAAGTAAAAAAAATATTCCTTATGAGAGATAGAGGTCATAGTGATGATCCTAATACCTTTGACGAGGCGATGTCTGACATCGATTTCGAGAAATGGTTAGATACAATGAAGTCAAAAATTGACTCGACGCACTTGAATCAAGTATGGACCTTAGTGGATCCACCTGAGGGTATTGTATCCATTGGGTGTAAATGGATCTACAAAAAAAAAATAGATGTCGATAGTAAGATAGAGACCTATAAAGCTAGGCTTGCGGCAAAAAGTTATAGTCAGCGTGAGGGCATTGACTATCAAAAAACCTTCTCGTCCATTATCATGCTGAAATCCATCTGCACTCTGCTTGCTGTTGTAGCTTATTATGATTATGAAATCTGACAGATAGATGTGAAAATTGCTTTCCTGAATGGATATCTTAAGGAAGATATCTATATGGAGCAGTCTTTGGGTTTCACATCTGGTGATGGTGATCACAGAGTCTATAAGCTGCAAAGATCCATATACGGATTAAAGCAAGCTACTCAGAGTTAGAATCATTATTTTGATGATGCAATCAAATCATTTGATTTCATCAAAAATGAAGAAGAACCTTATGTTTACAAAAGAATCAGTGGGAGCGCAATAACATTCCTCGTCTTATATGTGGATGATATTCTTCTCATTGAAAATGATATTTCCATATTGACCATGGTCAAATGATGGTTGTTTAAAGAATTCTCCATGAAAGATCGAGGAGAAGCATCCTATATTCTCAGAATAAAGGTCTATAGGGATAGATCTAAAAGGATGCTAGGCCTATCACAAAAACTGTACATAGAGAAGGTGTTGAAGAGAGTCAGCATGAAAAACTCTAAAAGAGGTCTTTTACCTCTTAGACATGATATTAATCTTTCCAAGACAATGTGTCCGACCACATCTGAGGAAGTTCAGTGTATGAGTAGGATTCCTTATGCCTCAGCCATAAGGAGCCTCATATATGCCATGCTGTATACTCGACCTGATATTACTCTTGCTGTGAGTGTCATAACTAGGTATCAGTTGAATCCAGATGAGGAGCACTAGATAGCTGTGAAAAACATCCTTAAGTACTTAAGAAGGATCAAGGATTTGTTCTTGATCTTTGACAAAGATTCTGAGTTACGAGTCGAGGGCTATACTGACTCAGACTTTATGCCTGATCTTGCTGATAGAAAGTCTACATCGGTATATGTGTTCATTTGCAATGACGGCACAGTTAGCTGGAAGAGTTCTAAGCAACCCATCATAGTGGATTCGACCACAAAGGCTGAGTATGTCACTGCTTCGGATGCGATAAAGGAAGGCTTCTGGTTCAAGAAGTTCGTCACAAAATTTGGGGTTATGACAACGGATGCCATACCACTTTATTACAACAACAATAGAGCCATAGCACTTGCTAAGGAGTCGAGGTCTCATCAAAAGTCAAAGCACATCGAGCGGCGGTATCATATCATATGCGACTATCTCAAAAAGAAACATGTCAAGATGTGAAGAGTAGATTTCATAGACAACGTGGTAGACCTACTGACTAAGCAGTTGAGCCAACCGAAAGTAGAAATCCACCTTGAGAAGATGGGACTTAGATTAGTAGCCAATTGATTTTAGTCCAAGTGAAAGATTGTTAGATATATATCCTAGAAGCTAATATGGCTGATACATTGTAATAAATATAGGATACAATTTTATACTTAATATATTGATATGATCAATAAAAGGATAAGTTTATTTTTTCTTCAAGTGTGATGTATCCTTGAATCATCCATTGAATTAACTTTCGATACATATTCTCAAAGAGTTAAGAATTAGAGATACATATTTAATTCCTAAATACTTTCGATCATAGTATCATCATGAGGACAGTGATTGATTTGGATAGACCGATACATAGATCACTTCTTTCAGGATAGATGAGTCTCTGATTTACAATGTAGAGATACTGGATGATGAGTGCAGATAGTTGTTAGAGAACAACTTATATTGAGCATGACTATACGAGAGATTACTTGAATTTCTATTCGATCGTCAGTGATTGTCTCGATACTGTAGTTGTATGAATGATCCTTTGATCTGAGATGATACGACTGCTCACAGTGAGATTACTGGAGTTTAACTGATATATAAACATGGGTCTCAATAAGCCTTTGTAGTAGATGTTGGTGACAGTTGATCCACTGTAGGAGTAGGGTGCATATCAAGATGGAATCTATCAATACTTGATAGAGAGGAGTAGTCTTATGAGATTTGAGAGGCTAAGTCTAAGAGTCTATGGCCATAGTAGTGTGATTGATAAAAATAAATTTTTATAAAAAATATAATTGGACTTGAGCTGATCGAATCTATCATATGATTGATGTTGAGGTTTGATGATTTATCCATGACTTGTCATCTAATCGAAACTCGTGATAGAGGGACTAAATTACATGTTAACTACACCTTGAAGTTTATTTTTGATTCTACTAGATTGCCACTACATACTGCTACGTGTCATTGATGGATTGTGAGAGCTCATTAGGATTATTTTGGATTGACAATCCTTGATGAGTTAGAGTGAAATTGTTCCAACCCATTGAAAAGAATTTCAATGATATTTTGATAGAGATCATTGTATATCTCACTACTAGATAGAATTGAAGCTATGGGATCACACAATAAAGGGAGTAGATCTAGAATAAGTAATTGGACTTATGAAGTATCAATTGGATTTAGAGAAACCCGATTGGGTTCAAGTTAACCTTGCTAGCATATAGTTGGACCCAATATCTTCTTTATGTTTGGATTTTTTATTTGATAAAATAATTAAAACTAAATTACCTATTAATAACTTAAATGAATTAGATTCATTGGACTCCAATTGTTGGGTGTCTAAGATTTTGGATCTAATAAATTAAGGGTCCAAGTCCCTAATTAATTTTCTTGATAGTTAAGATGGGGCATGATGAACACTTGAATTAAGTTATTAGAGGTACATAATTCTATTAATTACACTTTATTTATTAAGAATTTAATGCTCTCTAGTATATTTTATCGATAATTAGGAGTTTGGATTCATACGATTCAAATTGGATTCAAATCAGATCAGATTTTAGTGAACCATGCAACCAGTTCCCATTCCAGTATGAATGTGACTTAAAAATCAAGGGTCAAGAAGCAACCTCTCCAATCAAGAGCCTAGATTAGAAGATAAATAAAATCAAGTGTGAACATGACTTAAATCTCAAAGGCTCAGATTAAAAGATCACTCTTCATGAAGATCCAAGGGTCCTTATTCACGCTCCCACCTTCTTTTTCATGAAACCCTAGCCTCCCTACTCTATAAATAGCACCCCTAGCCCTCCTTTCTCAAGATATCAGCCCCCTTGTGGGGATCATCTCCTCCTTCTCTCCTCCATTAAAGCTCTTTCTTTTTTCTCTTCCAATCAAGCCAATCCTAAGTTCTCTTCAAGCTTCTCTCTTTCTCTCTCTCTCTTCTTCTTCTCCATAAGTATAGGGGAGGTACTAACCCTAGCATGACACTATATTCCTCCACAAATCTTTTTTTTACATCCCATCAAATCTAGGAGAGGTTCTAATCTTAGTGCCACTACCCTTTCTCTTCTACATACCCGCTTCCATCAACCTTTCTTCCTTAAAGTTCCTAGATCAAGCCTTCCAGCTATCCTGCCGCTGTTTGCACGAAGGAAGATGAAAGATTCAAGGAGACATATCTACCATCGAACCTAGCAAAAAGATCAACTTGATTTAATTATCTTGTATCATAATTTTATTTTTTTTCTTTATGTACGCTTCTTTATTTGATTAATGAAAAATAATTTTATTATAATTTTTGCTTCTTTTTTAGTTTCTTACAATCTATTATTTTTTTTTATATTTTTGAAATAATCAACTAAGATCTCTGCAGATACGATTCTAACTCACCCTATCTACATAGTAGTGAGTAGGGTTAATTTTGGTGTGCTAGGACACACATTAAATTTTGGCACCATTGTCAGGGATCTTGATGCGATTGTTTTGAAAAAAAATAAAAAAAAATCTTCAAAAATACTAAAATTTTTTTTTACTGCTTTCTAGATTATTATTTCTTACTTTAGATTGCTTGACTGCCTTATATACTTTACTGCTTTATATTCTTAATTGATTATTTTCTTCTCTTGCACTCTTGCTTTTTGTACTTTACTTTGTTATTTAGTAATTTACCTTTTATTATTAGTTAATTTACTCTAATTGCTTAATTATCTTCTATTTATTTTTTAAAATTTTTGCCTCATATTTCTTTTCATATATGGTAGATTTACTGCTCTTTAACTAGATTACTTTATTTGTATGCATAGAAAAATTTTTATTTTTTATAGCCTAGTGACTTACTGCTTTTCATATCTTAGAATAATTTACTATTTTATATAATTAATGATTTTCTACTTTCTAAATAGATTAGATTCTTTATCTTTTTTTTAGATTATGTAGTTATCTTTTATTTTTAATTGTGAGATTATCTTATTTACATAGTTAAGTAGTTACCTTATTTATTATTGCCCATTATTTCTAGTGATTTACTACTTTTCATAGCTTAAAATAATTTATTACATTAAAAGTAGATTTGATTTATTGCTTTATTTGTTGGTTACCTACTTACTTTTTAATCTTAGTATTATTTACTTTTCATTTAGTTAGATTCACTAGATCTTCTAATATCTAATTAACCTAATTTAAAACTTACCTTTTATTTCTTCTTGCTTAAAGATCACATAATATAAAAGGAATACAAAGATACCACATAATACTTAACTAATATAAATAAACTAATTAAATCTTAAAAGCTTTTAACATGTTTGGACATCTTTTTTTTTTTTTGCATTATATATTTTCATAAAATACTCTAAGGGCACCTAACCTAATTAAACAAGATAAGGTGGGAATTTGATCACCCTTCTTTGGCCTACAAATCAGAATTCTATATTTGTATTGACCTAAACCTCCAACTTAAAATTAATTAGACATTGTCCCCTAAGGACTCTCAAGCTCAGTAGGATAAGGAACCCTAAGACTTGGATTGAGTTAAGGTTGGTCGGTTTAATTGGTGTCCAAGAAAATGGTTCAGAGATTACATTCTGAAGGAAGGTGGTTCATTAATTGATTCCGTTTGCTGATCTGACCAATGCAGTTGGTGTCTAAGAAAAGCAACAGAGGGCACCTACCAATCTTACACTTATCTAGCCAATTGAGTGGCTGCCTTTTATTTGGAATGCTCAAAGGTAACCTTGGTAGTTAGGAGCTGTCTAGATCTAGGTTAACCCTAGAATAGAGTTGATTTGATTGCATCACTTATCTAAAAAATAAAAAAATAAAAATAATTAAAAATAATCTTCGCATCTATCATCTCTAGGTCTAGGACTCTCTTAGGATTCTTATCTTTAGAACTTCTCTCTTTCTTCCTCTTCTCTTCTTCATCTTCTCTCCCTCTTCCTTAAAAGAAAAAAGAAAAAAAAATTAGAAAGAGATTGTTCTGATCTAAACTTAGATCTCTTCAAATCAATTAAGAATAATCTGATAAATTAGATCTATGCTAGGAATATGGATTTCTACAGTAGAGATGATGAGCTGTCTCATAAATTAGATTGCCTACTAGCTATTAGACATACTCTCTCTATATTTTTTTTTCCTACACAACAAGTTGAATGTCCAATTATGCACCAATTTTTTGAGTTTAGGTATGAGCAAGTTCATCAAGATCAAACCTAAATAGCCTACGAACTAGGAAATAACCTATTCTTTAACGACTACAATCCAAGTTGGGGGGTTCAATCAAATTTTTCATGGAACCCACACCCAATGGGTACCCTGACAACACAAGGATCTACATTTGTAGAAGCATCCTATTACGACTTGCCCTATTCACAATATCAACCTTCTCCAACTATCTATAGCCCATCATTTGAAGAGAAGGTTCTACAAGTACTAGATAAGATTAAAAGTACCAATTAGCTCCTTCACTCTTCTATGCAATCTCTAGCCAAAATAGAAATTCAAGTCAATCGATCAGTAATTACAATCAATAGGGAGGAGGAAGAAAAGCTGCTTAGTCAGCCTAAGAGTGATCCTAAGAGACAATACCTGGCTAAAAATTTTAATATCCCTGTAATTTTTTCTGAACAATCGATTATGACTCTCCAAAATGAAATGGTCCTAGAACAACCCTGCACAACCAAAATGTTCAATACAAATAATTTGACTAAGACAAAAATATCTAGAGAAAAATTTGAATGGTGGGACAAACCAATTCCATCATTATCCCATTTACCTATCGCCCCCTTTCCAAATGCCCTAGAATCACCCACTTCTTTTTATAGGAAGGATAGACAAATTGATGAAATAGAATTAATTAAAACTTTTCAAGGATCACAAATGAATAATGTAATAAAGGAAGTTACACCCATAATTCTCTCCCAAGATTCTTTAGATCCCTGTTTAGCTCACTTCGGGATGGACGATTTTGATGTCGATGAATATATCACAAAAATAAATGATCTAGTCGATACGCCCTATCCTAAAACTACCCTACTTTGGATCAAAAAATATGAGCCATCACCTAACCTTCCAATAGCTCTCTTGTTAGAATTACCACTGCTTTAGAACTAAAGCCACTTCTTGACGCACCTACTGACACTCTTCTAGTGATCCCTAATCAGAAAGTCCAACTTATAGGTATTCTAAAAGTACATAAAGAAGCATTGGATGGGATATCTTTGAAATGAGGGACAATGATATTGAGATTTTTGTAACTGATTTTTCCAAAATTTTTGGCATTACTTTCAAGGACTATCTCCAAAATCTTTTTGTGGTGTTGAAATGATATATGGAGACAGATTTAGTGTTAATTTAAAAAAAGTGCCATGCTATAGATTAGAAAGAGATGATGCCAAAATATATCATGTCCATGATAGAGATTAGAGTAGATCAGATTATAATTGAAGAAACTCTTAAACTGTCAATCCAAATCTCAGTTCAACAAATACAATCTCTTTTTAATTATCAAAAAAGTTATGAAAATATCGTTAGTCTCTGAAATTGCATGCTTGCCCAATACATTCTATTGGTTCGGGCTAATCGTCATAGAACACTCTACAGATATTTTTCTGCCATGATGATAAAGTCTCTTGATTGGTCCTGTCCTTTTGACTCTCTGAGGGATGTACCCAAGTTAGTGATAGGAGGGATTCTCTCATAGCATCCGACTGAAGATATTAAACTTAGTGGTTTTTAGGAGGAATCCCAGCTTATACAATATTTTTAATTTTTTTTTCATTTTGTAGGAATCTTGAGAAAAATAATTAATCAAGTTGAATCTCTATAGTGGAGTGGATAAGTGATGCTAATAGCCAAGTTGGGGGGAGAGCCACGTTCACACTAGCTGAAATCAAGAACACACCACACCCAGCAATAAAGGATCTCTCAACAATGAATGCACACATCGAACTCAAGTGGTGTTCTTCCTTGTTACATTCTATTTTAGCTTTATTATGATTCTCTTCTTCTATTGGGGATAATGAAAATTAAGTTGGAAGGAAGAATAACTAATTTAATTAAGTCTTCGAGTATGGTCAGAAATAATTAGTTTTGAGTATCTGAATTTTATCTCGATTTAAAGTTGACTAGGCACCCTAATCAATGAGTGATTAATGGTCTAGATAATTTTAGAGATATTGAGGAAGAAATTATTAAGGATGCTCAATTAATGAAAAAATTTAGATTAGATTAAATTTTGAAGTGATTCTAGAATACTCTTTCCACCATATCAATGAAGAATCTGCTTCATGGGAGTATAGGCGAAAAGGTCGAGGTATGCAAAATTTTTTTTTATTATAAAAAAAAGATAAAATAAAAAAAAAGATTTAGCATTGTCTCACCGAGAAATCGGACTCCTTCGCCTAAGCATTGTAGTTCGCGTCAAAAGGTGGGGATGCTAAAAGGTTGTTATAGAGTCTGTCTCACCTCGTAGCTTTTTTTGGACTCGAGTTAGTAAGCCTGAGGGGTGTTCTACACCTAATGCTCTAAAGCCAACTAGTTTGGGAGTCATTGACTGAAAGCATGCTACAAGGATTAGCTAGAAGGCTCAAGAGGCTAAGACATTGCACTAGACTCTTTTTGAAAAAAGAATAAAAAATATAGATAATAAGGGGATTAAATTGTAAGAAGATAATAAATCCTGCTCACATCAAGTTAGAGGACTTAAATAGTAGAGTGAAAAGTTGGTGAAAGAAGATCTCTAAAAATTTTTATGACTAATACTCAACCACTAATTGAGTCAAATTGATAATCTAATGAAGTACCTCTTTAATGGTCTAGCTGGATATCCACTATAGTTAGGAATGTCTTGGATAACTTTCGATTCAAGGATAATTTGGTGCATAATACTAATGTATCTATTTTACTCGAGGATGAGTAAAGTTCAAGTTGGAGGGTGTGATGAATACTTGAATTAAGTTATTAGAGACACATAATTCTATTAGTTGCACTTTACATATTAAGAATTTGATGCTCTCTAATCTATTTTGTAGGTAATTGAGAGTTTGGGTTCATACGATTCAAATTGGACTCAAATTAGATCAGATTTGAGTGAACCAGACAACCAGCTCCCATTTCAGTATGAACGCGACTTAAAAATCAAGGATCAAGAAGCAACATCTCCAATCAAGGGCCCAGATTAGAAAATAAATGGAACCAAGTATGAACACGACTTAAATCTCAAAGACTTATATTAAAAGATCACTCTTCATGAAGATCCAAGGATCCTTATTCACGCTTCCATCTCCCTTTTCATGAAACCCTAGCCTCTCCACTTTATAAATAGCACCTCTAGCCTTTCTTTCTCAAGATATCAGCCCTCTTGTGGGATCATATCCTCCTTCTCTCCTCCATTAAAGCTCTTTCCTTTCTCTCTTTCAATCAAGCCAATCCTAAGTTCTCTTCAAGCTTCTCTCTTTCTCTCTCCCTCTTTTTCTTTTCCATAAGCCTAGGGAAAGTACTAACCCTAGCACGATACCATATTCTTCTACAGATCTCTTATCCACATCCCATCAAATCTAGGAGAGGTTTTAATCCTAGTGTCACTACCCTTTCTCCTCTACATACCTGCTTCCATCAACCTTTCTTCCTTGAAGTTCCTAGACCAAGCCTTCCAGCCATCCTGCCGCTGTCTGCACAAAGAAAGATGAAGGATTTAAGGAGACACATCCACCATCAAACATAGCAAGAAAATCAATTTGGTTTAGTTGTCTTGTATCACAATTTTATTTCTTTTCTTTATGTATGCTTCTTTATTTGATTAATGAAAAGTGATTTTATTATAATTTTCATGCTTCTTTCTTAGTTTCTTACAATCTATTATTCTTTTCTTTTATATTTTTGAAACAATCAACTAAGATCCCTGCAGATATGATCCCGACTCATCCTATCTACATAGTAGTGAGTAGGGTTAATTTTGGTGTGCTACGACATGCATCAGGGTGCCACCTTGATTTGATCAAGTTGGGTGTGACCATGCTTTAGAGGGTGTGCAGTTCCTTTATGGGGCATCTCTTGGGTGTATTTTGGGGTGTGATTTAGTGGGTGCAAGGGCTCCAAGAGTTGACACCTAATAGGTCTCCTAATAGAAGTTGAATAACTTAAGTTATTAGAAAATCTAATACAAGTAGAACTTGTATTATGAGATTGAATAGGATTCAATCTTTATGTCTATTTAAAGGGGCCTCTCCTAAGGTCCCTAAGCATCTAAACTAGCAGCCCACACACCCCTAAAGAGACCCCCCCATGCCCTCTCTTCTCCTCCCATTCTCTTCTCCCCTTGGACGTCCACATGCCCCACCCTTGGGCATCCCACTTCCGCACGCCTATAAGGGCTTTGGGCATCCACCTCTTGTGCTGGTTTCTGATGCTTGGTAGTAGCATAATCAAAGAGAAAAAGGTAAGAGAAGAAGAGAAGAATGTAGGGTTTCAGAGTGGGCATGCACGGTGGAAACATAATGGATTTCAAAATTTTAATAAAAAAATTCTAAATATTAAACCCTTAAACCAGTATCTCCTTGATGATTAACAATCATATATAACATAAATTCAAGATTAAATTTAAGTTATAGAAGAATACCTACAGCGCTTAATTCAAATTTCGGCAGAACCTCCACCAGGCACCCAAGTGTTCGCCCTCCAACGGTGATCCACACAGGGCTATGATCAGGACACCAACTCTTTGAGATGATTCCTCCACCAAAATTCTCACTCTGAGAATTTTCTTGAACACCAGGACCTCAAGATGCTCTTCCTCTTCTCCTAGCCTTCCTATCCCTACCTTTCTTCACTCCTTGTCTTCCTTAATTCTCTTCCTAGACTCTTGTCCTAAAATTGAACTTGTCCTTTCTATTTTTGGACTTGTCCTAACAAGAGAAGGAAGAGACTAATTGGACAATAGGGAGAGGATGTTAGAAAGAAAGGAGGAATTGAAAATTTGAATGAATCCAATCCCCCGGCGCACCCCCCTTTAAATACTTAGCGATGGGTTGCCTTCGGGAATTTTTCGCACCCCTTCCACGCGCTATCTCGCATCCATCAAAAAATCACATATCTCCTGATAAATTCTCATACCTATCTAGAAGTTTTTGACACATGGCAATCATCAGGAAAAAATCCAAGAGACACTTCATGCAGAAGGACTCTTCGAAACATTTTTCTCGATGATTCTCTGATGAGTCGTGCAGCTTCACATGACATAATTTTTTTCCACCACCCATCAATATAATTTTTTCCATCCAATAGCCAAAAATTAATTTGCTAACATGAGAATGTCATGAAAAAAAATTCAGATTAAAAAGTGGCGTGACAAATGGGTTAGAGTCCTTCACAAGTTGGACTCTTGGTCAGGCGCATGGATCAGGCTGACAGGATTTCCAACTTCAATGAATTTCCACGATTAAACCAGAAGGAATTTTAACTTCAAAAAAATTATTGACACTCAAAATAAAGTTAGAAATTATCCAAAAATTTATTTCATTATGGAACATAGGATAAGCTCGAGGATGAGGCATCCCATCTCATGGGATGCGAAAATTGTTTCTGCACACAAAAATTGCACCCACACACAAGAAAAATTCTTGACTCATGGAGAATTGATTTCCTGGATCCAAAGTTTTGGTACATGTAGCAAAGGCTGAACCAACTCAAATCCAAAATTGATTTGAATTAATTTGGCTTTAACTAGCCCAATCTGGAATCAATTTTAATCCGATTCGAAACAAGGAGCTAGTTTTTTGCAACATGTGCTAGCATGTCAATTTTGCAAACATGATCTAATCCAATTAGACCCCTAATCAATACCCTTTGTGTGTAACCCATTGGGTTCCACATATAGTCAGTAATAGGTCCGAGTTCAAGTCGATTTGATTTGATTAGAATTTAATCTAACTGATCTAGATCCAATCGAGCTAACCCGATTTCAGCAATTAGAACTCTTTCTAATTAGTGATTGAATTAAACTCTTTAATTTGATCAAACCCATAAGACAAGATTGACGTCTAGCAACGTATCATGTCTACCTGGAAGATATGAAATTTTTGATAGAAATACCAAAAATATCCTTCAGTGGAAAGTTATCGTGCAATTTAATCCTGCGATCTCCCTGCACCCCGAATATGACTCTGGATATGGAATGATGTCAAATCCAATATCATACTCATATTTCTCTCAATCTTATATGATGATTCAATTAATAAAATATTAAAAACTCTTTCTAATTTTTATTTTGCTTTGATCAAAGGCTTCCTGAATCATCAATCGATCAGAAAAGTAGGATGCGATTTCCTCTTACCAGGAGTGATCGATTCCATTTTGACCTACTCACAACCTCCATACACATTCTACCATATCTAGAACACCCCGTACATGACTAAGTCATGAATGAGTATGAACCAAAAAATATGGATTCATGTATACAAGGTTCTATGATAGTCTCAGGTTAAAGGATTACATGCACAACTCCCACTATAAGAAAACATCTCTTGACAGGTAAGTAAATTTCATAAGATATTTCTTAAGTTGGATCAATTCAGTGAACTCATTCTCTAATGAGCACCCACTTTCTTGTATTAGTGTCTCACACAAGTGGCATATGAGATCTGCCACCCTCTCCATCGAGCATACATAAAAAGTGCTAATCTATCCGAAACATTGATCTCCTACTCAATGCTCCTATGACTAGAAATATTCTAAATCAGGATTTTTAGGATTTTAGGTCTCAAGGTATGATCTCATCATAACCCTAAACCAATTTTTCTGATTTATGGAGTTCATCATAATCATTACTAAAGTAAGATGCAATATATGATGAAAATGCCTTTTATTATTTAAAGAGTCAATACATAAGTCTGAAAGATTACAAGGAAAACCCATCAAAATTTAAATTTCGATTGGCTTGTAGGGCATATTCCTTTCAATCTCCCACTTGCACTAAAGCCAATCGCCCTTATATTTTATCCCCATACAATCAAGATGGCGATCGAACTACTGCTGTGGTAGAGCCTTAGTGAATGGGTCTGCTATGTTATTCTTTGTTTCTACTCGTTCAATGACAACATCTTGTCTTTCGATTATTTCACGAACAAGATGGAAGCGTCTTAGAATGTGCTTGGATTTATAATGAGACCTTGGTTTCTTTGCTTGAGCAACTGCTCCAGTATTATTATAGTAAAGTGGTACTAGATTCTTAATCTCAGGAACGACACCCAACTCAGTGATGAACTTCTTATCCAGACAGCTTCCTTGGCGGCTTCACTTGCAGCTATATATTCTACCTCAGTGGTTGAGTCAGCTACAGTCTGCTGCTTGGAACTTTTCCAACTAATAGCTCTACCATTAAGAGTAAAGACATACCCTGAAGTGGACTTACTATCATCAGGATCTGATTGGAAACTAGAGTCAGAATAACTTTCTAGTTTTAAATCAGATCCTCCATATACTAAAAAAATATCTTTAGTCCTTCTTAGGTACTTAAGAATATTTTTCACTGCTTTCCAATGATCTTCTCCTGGATCAGCCTGAAATCTACTAACTATGCCTAAGGCATAGGCAACATCAGGCCTAGTACATAGCATAGCATACATGATCGACCCTACTGCCGAAGCATAGGGAATAGAACTCATTCTATTTCTCTCTTCCGATGTTTTAAGAGACATCTTTTTAGAGAGATGTATGCCTTGACTCATGGGTAAATAACCTCTTTTACTTCCATCCATACTAAACCTCTTTAGCACAAAGTCTATGTACCTGAATTGGGACAAGCCTAACATCCTCTTAGATCTATCCCTATAGATCTTTATACCTAGTATATAGGATGCTTCACCCAAATCTTTCATGGAAAACTTACTTGATAGCCATGTCTTGACTGATTGTAACATTGGGATATCATTTTCAATAAGAAGTATGTCATCCACATATAAAATAAAGAAGATAATGGCACTCCCACTAGTCTTCTTGTATACACAAGGTTCATCCACATTTTTGATAAAGCCAAACTCTTTGACTGTAACATCAAATCGGATGTTCCAACTCCTCGAGGCCTGTTTTAATCCATAAATAGATTTCTTAAGCTTGCATATCTGATTTTCTCTCCCTTTTGAGACAAACCCTTCTGGCTGAGACATGTAAACCTCTTCCTCAAGATAACCATTAAGGAAGGCGGTCTTCACATCCATTTGCCAAATCTCATAATCATGGTATGCTGCTATTGCAAGCATAATCCGTATAGATTTGAGCATGGCAACAAGTGAAAATGTTTCATCATAATCAATATCCTGTTTTTGCCTGAAACCTTTGGCTACTAATCTAGCTTTATAGGTTTCAACTTGGCCATCCACTCCAATCTTTTTCTTATAGACCCATTTGCATCCAATAGGGGTCACACCCTCTGGTGCATCAACCAAAGTCTACACTTGGTTGGAATACATGGAGTCCATTTCAAATTTCATAGCCTCTAGCCATTTGTCTGAGTCCCTTCTCATGATGGCTTCTGTATATGTCAAAGGTTCATCATTCTCAATGATGTGGGCTTCATTATTCTAAATAATGAACCCATACCTCATAGGTGCATTCCGCACCCTATCCGACCTTCGAAGAGGAGGTGTACTTTGTGTTTGTACTTCATTAATGAATATTTTTGGTTGAGGATCATCTTGTGCTTGCATTTGTAGGTCTTGAACTTCTCCAAGTTCAATTTTCTTCCCACTGCCTCTTTCTAGGATAAACTCTTTTTTCATAAAAGTGACATATTTACTGACAAACACCTTATGTTCAGTAGGATGGTAAAAGAGGTATCCTATACTCTCTTTAGGATAACCTACAAACAAGCATTTATCTGTCCTAGCACTCAGCTTATGTCCAAAATTTCTTTTAACATAAGTTGGACAGCCCCATATCTTAAGATACTTAAGATTAGGCTTTTTTTCTCTCCATATCTCATATGGAGTGCTTGGTACAGATTTTGAAGGTACTTTATTCAAGATATAGACAGTAGTTTCTAGGGCATATCCCCAGAAAGAAATTGACAAATCTGTAAGGCACATCATGGACCGCACCATATCTAATAAAGTGCGATTCCTCCTTTCTGCTACACCATTTAGCTATGGTGTATAGGGAGGGGTCCATTCTGAGAGAATTTTATTTTCTTTAAGATGATCTAAAAATTTATTGGATAAGTATTCTCCTCCTCGATCAGATCGAAGAATTTTAATATATTTTCCAGTTTGTTTCTCTACCATACTTTGATACTCTTTAAATTTATCAAAGGCTTCGGACTTGTGTTTCATAAGATACACATATCCAAACCTAGATAAATCATCAGTGAACGTTATAAAATAAGAGTATCCTCCTCTGGCTTCTGTTGTCACAGGACCACATACATCAGTATGTACAAGTCCTAATAACTCACTTGTCCTTTCTCCATGTCCACTAAATGGAGTCTTAGTCATTTTTTCCATAAGACAAGATTCACAAGTACCTAATGATTCATAATCATAAGGATCAAAGAACTCTTCTTTGTATAACTTGTTAATCCTTGTCTCACTTATATGACCAAGTCGATAATGCCAAAGTAAAGTATTATTCAACTCTTCTCTCTTTCGCTTTTTACTTTCATTAATATGGGAAATATTGTCATTAGATAGAATTAGAAGACCATTATTAATAACGCCATGACAGATAATTTCATTAGAAAAAGAAATTGAGCAACTATTGCTCTTTTCATTTATTTCATAACCTCGTTGCAATAGTAACGATATAGAAATAATATTTCTAATGATCTTAGGCATATAATAACAGTTTTCTAGCTCTAAGATTTTTCCAGAAGGTAACTTTAACATATATGTCCCTACAGCCTCTGCTTGGATTGACTCTCCTCCAGCACCGTAGAGCTTGAAGTCACCCTTCTTCAGCACTCTAATGTTCTGCAGCCCCTGCAACGACTTGCAGATATGAGAACCGCAGGCAGTATCTAATACCCAAGAGTCTGAATTGAAAGAACTTAATGACAAAATTGTATGTATCTCATACATACCTTTTGGTGCATCGCTTGCACCTGCCTTTATAGTTGCAAGATATAATTTGCAATTTCTTTTCCAGTGTCCTGCCTTGCCACAGTGAAAGCAGGTACCCTGTCCGGAGATTTTCTTCCCCTTCTTCTTCATCTTGCCACCCTTAGGATTCAGTGCTTTCTTTGAACCCTTAAAACCTGACTTCTTCTTAGAGGTTTTACCCACAAGAAGAAGTGGAGCCTTTTCTTTCTTAATATGGCTCTCAGCTGTCTTAAGCATATTTAACAACTCAGGTAAGGAGGTATTCAGTTTGTTCATATGATAGTTCACAACAAACTGAGCGAATGATTTGGGAAGAGATTGCAGGATCAAATCCTGACTTAATTCTCCATCCATCACAGAACCAAGTTGACCCAATCTAGTGATCAGATCAATGACCTTCAGGACATGGTCTTATACGGATGATCCCTCAGTCATTCTAGCATGAAATAACTGCTTAGATATCTCATATCTAGCAGTTCTACTCTGTTCTCCATACAACTCTTTAAGATTGAGGAGTATGGATTGAGTATGCATGCTCTCATGCTGCCTCTGCAACTCATTGCTCATAGAGGCCAGTATGATGCACTTGACAGTCAAACTGTCATTCTTCCACATCCTGTATGTGGATACCTCCTCTTCTGTGGCATCATCCCCAACCTCTTGTGGTTCAGGGATGTCAAGAATATAGGAGAGTTTCTCCTGAGTGAGTATGATCTTTAAATTCCTCAACCAGTCCACATAATTGGGACCGGTCAACTTGTTGGAATCTAAAATTCCTCGCAATGATAGTGAAGATGCCATTTGTAGAATTTAATCTACAATAATTAAAGAATATTACATAAGCAAACAACTCATATTAACTCATACAATTAAATAAGGTCTTTAGATTTAATTGTACCTCCCACTATTTTATCGAACATCATAACCCTTTACTATGATGAACGAGACATATGTTATATTTATTTTAGTGGGATTGAGACCCTAATTCCTCATAATGATATTGTGTTAACACAACAAACCCTTATGAGTTCATAGGTAGGAAACTCTTTCCAATTGCATCTCATGCAATTTTCAATATTATATCTTGGCCTCTAAAATATTATTAGCCTTGTGTTAACACAACAAGCTATAATATTTTAGTTAAGTTAGACCCTTCATTTCAATACAGTCAAATTCTAATATAACTGCCCTTGTGTTAACACAACAAAGCAGTATATTCAAAATTATCGTAAGCATCTTCTATGCACCAGGATTATGTTATATCAATCCTTATGACAAGCCTCATGTTAACACAACAAACTAGCCATAGTTCATGATGTAACATTAACCTAGCATTAACGAAGGCCCTTAATAGTGTTTTCAACATTAAGGTTTTTCAATATCAAGATCGCTTAATCAAATTGGCCAAGTAAGTAAGGTGGGGGTCCCCCCGTTGCTTTCCTTAGACACCAATAAATTGGCCAGTTCAGACAATGGAACCAATTAAAAAACTACCTATAGCACTTTCCTAGATACCAATTGATCAATTGATTAAGAATTGGTTAACCCATAGTTGCATATCACTACCACTTAATATAATTTTCTAATGAGGGCTTTTATTTGGTCTCATGCACATTCTAACTACATAATACCCATTTATATATCAACATTAAAATTTTCTACATGTGCAAGTGTAACATATGGACATTCATCATCCTAGGACAAGCTTGCAGCATAATCCCGTTATGCTAGGACAACCTTATGTCAAGATGATAAAGTGGTGAATGATATATGTATTATTTCATATCATCATATGAAAGCATAAATCATTTTATAGTATAAATCATACTATGGATCACATAAATATTATGTATATATGATTGAACCAAACAAGGCCGGCTCTGATACCACTGTAGGGTTTCAGAGTGGGCATACACAGTGGAAACATAATGGATTTCAAAATTTTAATAAAAAAATTCTAAATATTAAATCCTTAAACCAGTATCTCCTTGATGATTAACAATCATATATAACATAAATTCAAGATTAAATTTAAGTTATAGAAGAATACCTGTAGCGCTTAATCCAAATTTGGCAGAACCTCCACCAGGTGCCCAAGTGTTCGCCCTCCAATGGTGATCCACATAGGGCTATGATCAGGGCACCAACTCTTTGAGATGATTCCTCCTTCAAAATTTTTACTCCAAGAATTTTCTTGAACACCAGGACCTCAAGACACTCTTCCTCTTCTCCTAGCCTTCCTATCCCTACCTTTCTTCTCTCCTTGTCTTCCTTAATTCTCTTCCTAGACTCTTGTCCTAAAATCAGACTTGTCCTTTCTATTTTTGGACTTATCCTAATAAGAGAAGGAAGAGACTAATTGGACAATAGAGAGAGGATGTTAGAAAAAAGGAGGAATTGGAAATCTAAATGAATCCAATCCCCCGGCACACGCCCCTTTAAATACTTAGCGATGGGTTGCCTTCGGGAATTTTTTGCGACCCTTCCACGCGCCATCTCGCATCCATCAAAAAATCTCACACCTCCTGATAAATTTTCATACCTATCTGGAAGTTTTTGACACATGGCAATCATCGGGAAAAAATCCAAGAGACGCTTCATGCAGAAGGACTCTTCAAAACATTTTTCTCGATGATTCTTTGATGAGTCGCACAGCTTCACATGGCATAATTTTTTTCCACCACCCATCAATGTAATTTTGTCCATCCAATAGCCAAAAATTTAGGTGCTAATATGAGAATGTCGTGGAAAAAAATTCAGATTAAAATGTGGCATGACAAATGGGTTAGAGTCCTTCGCAAGTTGGACTCTTGGTCAGGCGCATGGATCAGGCTGACAGGATTTCCAACTTCAATGAATTTCCAAGATTAAACCAGAAAGCATTTTAACTTCAAAAAACTTCCTGACGCTCAAAATAAAGTTAGGAATCATTCAAAAATTTATTTCATCATGGAACATAGGATAAGCTCGAGGATGAGGCATCCCATCTCATGGGATGCGAAAACTGTTTCTGCACACAAAAATTGCACCCATGCACAAGAAAAATTCTTGACTCATGGAGAATTAGTTTCCTGGCTCCAACGTTTTGGTACATATAGCAAAGGGCTGAACCAACTCAAATCCAAAATTAATTTAAATTAATTTGGCTTTAATTAGCCCAATCTGGAATCAATTTTAAACCCGATTCGAAACAAGGAGCTAGTTTTTTGCAACATGTGCTAGCATGTCAATTTTGCAAAAATGATCTAATCCAATTAGACCCCTGATCAATCTCCTTTGTGTGTGACCCATTGGGTTCCACATCTAGTCAGCAATAGGTCTGAGTTCAAGTCAATTTGATTTGATTAGAATTTAATCTAACCGATCTAGATCCAATCGAGCTAACCCGATTTCAGCAATTAGAACTCTTTCTAATTGGTGATTGAATTAAACTCTTTAATTTGATCAAACTCATAAGACAAGATTGATGTCTAGCAATGTATCATGTCTACCTAGAAGATATAAAATTTTTGATAGAAATATCAAAAATACCCTTCAGTGGAAAGTTATCGTGCAATTTGGTCCTGCGATCTCCCTGCACCCCGAATATGACTCTGGATATGGAATGATATCCAATCCAATATCATACTCATATTTCTCTCAATCTTATATAATGATTCAATTAATAAAATATTAAAAATTCTTTCTAATTTTTATTTTGCTTTGATCAAAGGCTTCCTGAATCATCAATCGATCAGAACAAGTAGGATGCGATTTCCTCTTACTAGGAGTGATCGATTCCATATTGACCTACTCACAACCTCCATACACATTCTACTATATCTAGAACACCCCGTACATGACTAAGTCATGAATGAGTATGAATCAAAAAATATAGATTCATGTATACAAGGTTCTATGGTAGTCTCAGGTCAAAGGATTACATGCACAACTCCCACTATAAGAAAATATCTCTTGACAGGGAAGTAAATTTCATAAGATGTTTCTTAAGTTGGATCAATTCAGTGAACTCATTCTCTAATGAGCACCCACTTCCTTGTATTAGTGTCTCACATAAGTGGCATATGAGATCTGCCACCCTCTCCATCGAGCATACATAAAAAGTGCTAATCTATCCGGAACATTGATCTCCTACTCAATGCTCCTATGACTAGGAATATTCTAAATCAGAATTTTTAGGATTTTAGGTCTCATAGGTATGTCTCATCATAACCCTAAACCCATTTTCCTGATTTATGGAGTTCATCATAATCATTACTAAAGTAAGATGCAACATATGATGAAAATTCCTTTTATTATTTAAAGAGTCAATACATAAGTATGAAAGATTACAAGGAAAACCCATCAAAATTCAAATTTTGATTGGCTTGTAGGGCATATTTCTTTCAAAGAAGAAGATCAAGAAAAAGATCAAAGAGTTGATCATGATCCAGGCTTTGTTCAGACTGAATTTTTTTAGAAAAAAAAATTTAATCTTAAGAGGGCTATGTCAAGCTGATCCTGAGTGGATACTCATAGAGATCGGATACTTGCACGACTAAAAGATAACCTCTTCTCTTCCAGATTCAGATTTGAAGAAAGAAATTATGAAACAGGTATGTGATTCGATCACATGTTAAATTTTAGCATATGTTCAATTTCAGTATATGAAGTAGATCTTTGTAGTTATAAATTTTTATGTATGCATGATTTAGATTAAAAAGAGTTTTAGTCTTCTATTCTACTATGATATTTATTTTATTTTTTTTTTGAAACATACATGTATGCCCCGACATATGAATTTCAATAATTTGAAGAAAGAAATTATGAAACAGATATGTCATTCGATCACATATTCAATTTCAGCATATGTTCGATTTTAGCATATGAAGTAAATCCTAGTGATTTATGTTATATACATACATGATGTAGATTAAAAGGTATTTTAATCTTCTATTTTACTATGATGTTTAGAAAAAAAAAATTGAAACATACATGCATGCCCCGATATTGAAATTCCAACACTAATCTAGTTGTGCATGTCATCTTGAGTTGTTTGCTTATATTATATTTTTGTTATTATAGATTAACTACACATATGGCATCCTCACTATCACATAGAGGCATACTAGATGTAAATAAATTGATCAGACCAAAGTATGTGGATTGGTTGAGAAATCTAAGAATATTTCTCACTTAGGAGAAAGCTTCCTATGTATTGGATACACTTGCACCTGATACGATCGAAGAAGATGCTTCGGAGGAGAAAAAGGCTACATACGAGATGTGAAAAGATGACAATGTGACTGTCAAATATATCATGCTTGTCTCGATGAGCAATGAGCTTCAAAGATAGCATGAGGACATGGATGTTCCCTCTATACTTCTTAATCTTAAGGAGCTATATGGCGAACAAAATCGAACTGCAAGATATGAGATATCTAAGTAATTATTTCGTACCCACATGACTGAAGGCACCTTTGTTCTAACACATATCCTAAAGATGACTGATTTAATCACTCATCTGGGACAACCGGGTTTTATCATGGATGATGAACTTAGCCAGGATTTGATCTTGTAGTCTCTCTCCGACTCCTCTCAGTTTGTTCAGTGCTAGTGGAGAGTCTGAATAAAAAGTCTGAATAAAGGTGACTTCGAACTGTTCAGTGCTAGTAGAGAGCCTATTCAGGCCAAAGCCATGAGAACTAGAATTTTGAAGTTGCCTTCGGACAAAGTTTTAAAATTGAAGACCTATTATTATATCCCTAATATCGTTAGAAATATTATTTCTGTACCATTGTTATTGAAATAAAATTTTTAAATAAAAGCAAAGAATAATGGTTGTTCTATATATTTTTCTAATGAATATTATGGAAATGCTTATATTGATAATGTTCTTTTGTTTCTATTGCTTAATGATAATGTACTTCATGTTGATAATATGAAGAAAATAAAGAGAGAGGATGTGAATATCACATACCTCTGGCACTGCCGACTTGATCATATAAATGAGTCAAGAATTAACAAGTTATATACAGATAAATTTTTTGATCCTTATTATTTTGAATCATATAAAATTTATGAATCTTGTCTTATGGGTAAAATTTTCAAGACTCCATTTACTAGATATGGAGAAAGAGCGAGTGACATTTTGGATCTTGTACATACTGATGTTTATGGTCCAATGTCGACTCAAGATAAAGATGGAAACTCTTACTTCATCATATTTACTGAAATATAAGCCTAGATTTGGATATGTATATTTAATAAAATATAAATTTAAAGTCTTTGACAAATTTAAAGACTATCAAAGAATGGTTGAGAAACAAACTGATAAAAGTATTAAAGCTCTTCGATTTGATCAAAGAGGAGAATACTTATCTAGTGAGTTCTTTGATCATTTAAAATAAAATGATATACTTTCTCGATGGACATCTTCTTACACTCCATAATTAAATGAAATTATGAAAAAGAGGAATCATACCTTATTAGATATGGTGCGGTCCATGATGTGTTTCATGGATCTTTCGATATCCTTTTGGAGATATGCTCTCGAGGCCGCAGTGTATGTTTTAAACAAAGTACCTTTCAAATCTGTTTCTAGTGCTCCATATGAGATATGGAAAGGAAAAAGTTCCAGTCTTAAGCATCTTAAGATTTGAGGTTGCCCAGCTTACGTGAAAAATATTGATGGACATAAGCTGGATGCTAGATCAAAAAAATATAGATTTGTGGGTTATCTCAAGGAGAGTATTGGATACTACTTCTACCATCCTATTCAACAAAAGGTGTTTGTTAGTAGGCATGCCATTTTCTTGGAGAAAGAGTTTATCCAAGAAAGGGACAGTTGGAGGTCTGATGAACTTGAGAAAGTTCAAAACCTACAACCCATCCAGGATTCACAAAATGATTCTCAATCAGATGTACCCACTATTAAAGCATAGCCACTACACACACCTCCTCTCGAAGGTCAAATAGAGTACGCATAAGGGTGTGACCCCAATAGGCTGCAAATGGGTCTTCAAAAGAAATATTAGAGTAGATGGCCAGGTAGAGACCTATAAGGCCAGGCTCGTGGCAAAAGATTTCAGACAAAAATAAGGTGTGATTATGAAGAAACCTTTTCACCGATAGCCATGCTCAAGTCAATTTGGATAATGCTTGCTATTGCAGCATACCATGACTAAGAGATCTGGTAGATAAATGTCAAAACTACCTTCCTCAATGAAAATCTTGAGGAAGAAGTCTATATGACTCAGTCAGAGGGATTTATTTCTAGTGGGAGAGCAAATTAGGTATGCAAGCTGAATAGATCTATTTATGGATTAATACAAGCATCAAGAAGCTAGAACATCCATTTTGATAAGACAGTCAAATTATTTGGCTTTATCAAAAATGTGGATGATCTTGCATCTACAAGAAGACTAATGGGAGTGCTATTGTCTTCTTGATCTTGTATGTGGATGACATACTGCTCATTAAGAATGATATCTCGATATTGCAATCGATCAGATATGACTATCCCAAAAATTTTTCATGAAAGATTTGGATGAAGCATCCTATATAGAAGGTATAAAGTGAAGGGGGAAAACCGCTTTTCCTCGTAGGATCTTCCAGATTTCACCAAATCTGGGCAGAATAAATTTAAAATTTTTTAATCCTACATATATTTCAGATCTAAATCTTTAGATCTAATCTTATTATTTAATATTTTAAATCTAAAATTAAATCTAAAACTATGATGAAAGAAGAAATACCTCAAGGGTAATCTAATTACCCTGTAGATGATCTCTGCACAGCCTGAGGTTTTGATATAGCCATGCAAGCACCTGGCCTCTACCAGTATCCACTCAAGTAGGATCTAGAATATCTTCTCCTTGCAAATCTATGCTCCAAAAATCAGATCTCTATCTAATTTTAATGTGCTTCAAAACTCCTTCTGAAGTTGGAGCAGCAGCTTGTCGAAGATGTCCTGCAGCCTTCTGTTCCAGGCATCACCACACCTTGGATCTTTGCCAGATGGATGTCCAACTCTTTGGACATGAATAGGGGAGGAAGAAGAGTAGGGAGGATGTAGAGAAGAGAGGAGGAGACTATAATTTTTGGGTTTTGTGCATAAAATAACTTCTACCTCGAAACCCTGGGTGCAGCAGGGTTTATATAGACCCTGTATACTGCGCAGTGCCACATCATTCAACCAATTAAAAAATTCTAATAAATTTTGAAAAAAATTTGATTGGTGGAGTGATATCATCTGATCATATCAGATAAGAACCCCATCTTATCTCCAAAAGATGGCACCAACATTGGATAAGCACAAATAGAGGTGGTGCCCAAGAGTTTAAATTGATCAAGACTCTCCAATCCTTATCCACTCGGGATGCCCACTTTAATTCAATTGGGCTCACACCATAATCTGATTATAGTGCCCAATTTGATGTGGCTTGGCTTGTAGACACTCCACAAAAATCCTCCAATGAGTCCTCTTCAGTTTAAGACCCATATGTCAACTTTTGACAGATGTCCTAAAATAAAATTGGTAGGTGCTAGGAATTAGCAGGTGTTGTCTTAAATTCATCTCATGAATTAAGACAAAGCCTTTTTTAAGCTGGACAAGCTTCATTTAGACTGAGAGAAACCTTCTCAAGTTTCTCTAGATGAGTCAAATCACATTTGGCTCAGTAGAGACAGAAAAGATTATGCGAGGAGAAAGTTAGGCTCAATCATGTGCTAGCATGATTTCCTTGAACCTAATTGGATCTTATCCAAATCAATTGGGTAAGTCCAATTGATGACATCTAGATCCTAACCCTTGTTTGTGTGATCCAATTAGGTTCAATTCTGTATGATAATGAGACATGTCGTGATCTCATCATCGACATCATCAAAACTCCTTTCAATGGACCAGAATTCTTCTGATTCAGATAATTAGAATGATCGATCATCAATATCATTCTAATTGCTCCCAAAATCCACCAGTGACACCTAGCAGTATATAGTGGCAATCCATCAGAACTGAAGATAAACCTCTCGGTGCAGCTACCTGTGTGATTGAGTTCCTCTATCATGAGTCCCAACTGAATTAGGGTTAAGGTGAACTCGTCAAACCCAACATCAGTCATATGAGTTAATCGATTGATCCGAGTTCGATGTGAAACCTTAATAGAAAATTCTTTTCCATTTTTTTCACTCTTCCATGGCCATGGGCTTAAGGACTCGATCTTTCAATTATCATAAGACTACTCCTCTCATCTACAAAGGTTGATAGATCCCATCTTGGTGCGACCTAGTTCCTACAATGAATATGCTACAGCCAACATACACCTCAGGGTTTCGAATGGCTAGGAGACCGAGTTATGGTGTAGTCAAACTATAACACACTCAAGGTGAACTGTCGATGCACCTCAGATCAAAGAACTAGACATACAACTGCAGCATAGAGCTAGTCATTGACGAGAAGGTAGACTTCCTTATGACTGCTCGAAGTGGTCACGCTCAGTACTTTCATTCTCAACAAATATCTGTACTCTCGCTCTGGTGTCTCCACACCGTAGACTCAAGACACATCTACCCTATGAAAGTGATCGTATACCAATCTTCCAGATCGATCACCATCCTCGTGATGATTTTATGGTCAGGAGCTGTTTATGAGTTAGTTATGTAAATTCATGCCTTAAATTTTTAACTCTTGAAAATATGAATTTACATTCCTACTAACTCAAAGGATATATCATAGACACAATATACACAATGTGATAGAAGAATAATCTTTTCATTCATTTATAGTCAAAATTATAAATTTGCCCTTAGATCTGTACAGGAATGTGTCAGCCGATCTGGCATCTAGGGCACACATCTAACAAACTCTCACTTGACCTAATGCTAATTAGCTACATATCTAAGTCCTATCTTCTCAAGGTGGGCTTCGATCTTCTACTGGCCTAATGGCTTTGTCAGCGGATCTACCACATTATCTGTGGAGTCGACTCTCTTGACCTCGACATAATCTTTTTTGAGGTAATCACGGATCAGATGAAGTCGCCGCTCGATGTGTTTGGACTTCTGGTGAGATCTTGGCTCCTTAGCTAGGGCTATGGCACCATTATTATCGCAGTAAAGAGGTATGGCATCCGATGACATCACTCCAAGCTCTGTGGCAAATTTCTTATACCAGAATGCCTCCTTTGCAGCTTCTGATGCAGTAATGTACTCTACCTGCATGGTGGAATCATCAATCACCGTCTGCTTGAAACTCTTCCAACTAATTGCACCACCATTGCAAATGAATAGACTTCCAGATGTTGACTTTCGATCATTTATATCAGACATAAAGTCTGAGTCTGTATATCCCTGAATCTGGAGTTCTCCATTCTCAAAGACTAGAAACATATCCTTAGTCCTTCTCAAGTACTTAAGGATACATTTCACAGAAGTCCAGTGCTTTTCGTCTGGATTCGACTGATATCTGCTTGTGACACTCACAGCATGGACTATATCAAGTCATGTACATAGCATGGCATACATGAGGCTCCCTATTGCCGAAGCATAAGGGATCTTGCTCATGCATTCAATCTCCTCAAGTGTGCTAGGGCATATTTTCTTGGAGAGATGAATGCCATGTCTAAAAGATAATAAACCTCTTTTGGAGTTTTCCATGCTAAACCTTTTTAGCACCTCCTCTATGTACATCTTCTGTGAAAGTCCTAGCATCCTATTTGGTCTATCTCTATAGACCTTAATACCCAGTATAAAAGATGCCTCTCCTACATCTTTCATAGAGAACTCCTTAGACAACCATACTTTGACTGAGGTCAACATGGGAATATCATTCCCAATTAGGAGGATGTCATCTATGTACAATACGAGGAAGACAACTGCGCTTCCACTGACCTTTTTGAACACACATGGTTCCTCCTCGTTCTTGATGAAACCAAATGTTTTGATCACATCATTGAAATGAGTATTCCAACTCCGAGATGCTTGCTTAAGTTCATAAATGGACCTTTGCAGCTTGCAGATCTTGTGATCATCATCAGTGAATGTGAAACCAAGCGACTGTTCCATACAGATATCTTCCTCAAGATGTCCATTTAAGAATGCCGTTTTCACATCCATCTACCATATTTCAAAATTGAAATAGGTTGCAATAGCAAGCAATGTGTGGATGGATTTTAGCATGGCTACGGGCGAAAAGGTATCCTGATAGTCAATGCCTTTGCGCTGACTATAACCTTTCACTATGAGCCTAGTTTTGAATGTCTCCACATTTCCATCCACACCTAACTTTTTTTTGAAGATCTATTTACACCCAATAGGTACAATACCTTCAGGTGGATCTACCAAGGTCTAGACTTGGTTTGAGTGCATCGAGTCAATTTTTGATCTCATTGCCTCTAACCATTTCTCAGAGTCGATATCTGATATCGCCTCGTCATAGGTCTTGGGGTCATCACCATGAGCTCCATTTCCCGTGAGAAATATTTTTTCTACTTCCTCTTGTATGGTACCTAGTACTTTTCAGGAGGACAAAAAACCCTAGTCAATCTACAAGGTGGAAGAGATTGTGTTAGGACTGGTTCTAATTGATTGGATTCCTCAGGTTCTTGAGCTCGTTGCTCTTGGGAGACATTCTCCTTAAGCTTAATTATTCTTCCGATGCCACCATCTTGAATAAACTATTTTTTAAGAAAAATAGCATTTCGACTCACAATCACATTGTGGTCTTCCAGAATATAAAAATAGTATTCTAATGACTCTTTAGGATATCCTATGAATCAAGCTCTAAAAGATCTGAACTCTAACTTGTTCGCCTGCTATCTCTTGACATGAGCCGGACAATCCCAAATTTTGAGATGATTCAGACTTGGCTTCTTACCATACCATATCTCATATGGTATGGTAGGAACGGTTTTAGAGGGAACCCTATTCAATACATAAATTGCTGTCATGAGACAATGTCCCCAAAAAAATTTAGGGAGGTCTGTGAAGCTCATCATGGATCGGACCATATCTAATAGGGTCCGATTTCTCCATTCTGAAACCCCATTGAGTTGAGGTGTTCCAGGTGGAGTCCATTGAGAGACTATGCTATTGTCCTTAAGATAGTCTAGGAACTCCCGACTAAGGTATTCACCTCCTCTATATGATCGAAGACCTTAATGGGCTTTCCTGTTTGTTTTTCTACTTCATGTCTGAATTTTTTGAACCTTTCAAAAGCTTCAGACTTGTGTTTCATTAGAAACACATATCCGTACCTAGACATATCATCGATAAAGGTAATGAAGTAGATGTAGTTGCCTCTAGCCGGCACATCAAATGGGCTACACACATCCGTATGTACTAGGGCAAGTAGGTCTGTGGCCCTTTCTCCATGTCCCATAAAAGGAAGCTTGGTCATTTTGCCTTGAAGACATGATTCACAAACTGGATATGACTCGAAAGTCAACAGACTCAATAGTCCGAATTTCTCCAATTTGTTAACCCTGTCTTTCGCTATATGACCTAGCCTTAGGTGCCACAGATACTTATCATTTAGACTATCTCTAGGCTTTTTAATTTCTATGGTATTCATATTTTGCTCAATATTAAATACAAGTACATCAATATGTAGCTGATAGAGATCGTTAATAAGAAAATCATCTGCAACTTTATTATTTTCATAAAAAATATTACAATGATCCTTAAGAAAGCTAATCACATAGTCTTCTTGTGCTAAACATGAAACAGAAATAAAATTCTTGCTTGCTGCAGGCACATAATAACAATCTCTAAGAAATAAATCTAATCCTAATGGTAATCGCAGAGGGTAGGTTCCCACGGCCACAGCAACAACTCTTGCTTCGTTCTCGATGCATAGGATCATCTTCCCATCCCTCAGCCTCCTACTCTCCTCAAGATCCTACACAGAAGTGCACAAATGAGCACTAGAACCAGAGTCAAGCACCCAACTGAATGCAGAAGAAATCGTAAGATTAGATTCTAAAATGAGCATACCTCCAGATGGACCATCCTTCTTGTTCTTTAGGGTGGCCAGGTACTGAGGACAGTTCTGCTTCCAATGGCCGTCTGATTGGCAGTAGAAATATTTTTTCTTATCAGTAGTGTTCTTTTTCGGTTCTGTCTTCTTCTTCTTGCTATCCACCTTCTGCTTCTTCGCAGACTTCTTTTTCTTTCCAAAAGACTTTCTCTTGGAAGAAGTCCACTCCATAGTAAGAACTGAGCTTTTTGAACCCTTCATAGAAAGCTCAGCCGTAACCAGCATATTCATTAACTTGGCCAAGGTACACTACATCTTATGCATATGAAAGTTCATGATGAACTGATCATATGCATCGAACAAAGACTGAAGGATCACATCAATTTGAAAATCCTTATCTAAGATGATATCGAGCTCCTCAAGATCCTTGATCATTGTCAAACAATGATCTTGGACTGACTGCCCATCATGCATCTTGGCCTTAAAAAGTCTTTGACAGACTTGATACTTGGCCGCGCGACTCTGTTCACTAAACAACTCTTGCAGGTGAGCCAACATTTGGTGGGTAGTCAAAATGTACTCATGTTGACGCTGCAAGGCATCAGACATTGCACCCAACATGTAGTACCTTGCTTTGTTATATCATCCGTCTACTTTTTCAGAGACGCTCTCTGTTCAGCAGTCGGACGTGCTGGCATGGCAGGTGGGTCCTAGTCCAAGATATGAGTCAATTTTTCAGAACCCAGAATAATTCTGTAGTTCCTCAACTAGTCCTTGAAATTGGGTCCAGTTAATCTGTGGGTGTCTAGTATTTTGGTCAGGGGGTTTGAGGCAGACATATTTCCTATAGAGAGTTAAAAGTTTCTAGTTAGATTTTGTAATCAGACTTAACCAATTTATTTAGGGATTTTATTTTTAAACAAATTAGGCTCCCATTATTTTCTCATATCCCTACACTCCCTTGGTAGAGATATGAAAATCTCTGTGATCAGTGATTTTTAGTGGGTGGTGCGTGTAGGAACCAGATCTAAGATTTTAGGGTTAGATCTTGAAACTTTTTCAAGATCATACAGTGGAAGACTAAAATAAATCAAAATTATTTTCTAAAATCAGAGAATCCCTAGATCTAAAATCCTATTACATGATTATTATACAACATTAAATCAAAAATTAAAATATATATATATAGCATGAACTACATGTTGATCATATCAACATGTTTCTATACTACATCTAATGTATGTATTAAACAATAGATCAGATCTATTACCTTGCAAGTTAGACATTCTAACCTCACTGATCTGGGCTTGAGGATGATGTTGCAAGCCGCACATGCATCCGGCCTCTAGGAGTCATCCACACGAGCCCACGAATCTCGATCAGAAGTCCTGCTTCAGGAAATCAACATAGTATGCTAGTACTGTGCTGATCCTTCTTTGATGGTTGATCAGGTGCCTCCTTCTTCTTGATTTGGACTCTTCCAAAGATGGAAAATAGAAGGAGGAGTTTTAGATCTGAGACGCTCTCAGAAAACTCAAGATGGAGGGAGGAAAGATATGAAAATAAATAACCCTAGAAGAAGACCCTCTTCTTCTTCTCGTTTCTCTCTCTAGATACCCTAACTTGTGTCTATTATATCTCCACGACCCAAAGGTATTTTTCTCTGATTTTTGGATGGCCCAAAGGTCTCTCAAATATCTATCTTTTTCAAAAATTTCATGAAAAAACTCATTTTATATAGAGAGATATGATAGAGTCCTTGTCTAGGTCAAATACCTAGTTAAGGCTTATCCAAACATGGCAAGTTAAGGGGTGCCCAACTCTTGAGCACCTCCTCCTTATTTTCATGCATGGATCACCAGAAAAAGTTTCACAATGTGTACCCTAAAAGCCACAAAAATTCCAAAAAAAATTTGGATAGATTCGGTGCAAAATTGAAAGAGTTTTGGATTTCTAAAACTCTATCTCATAGAATTCGAAATCCAAACTTATTCCATTTTGATTTGATCCAAACCACCTTCCATGTAAGAAAGAAGAGAGGAGATCTTTTGTGAATATGGGAGAGACCTGGGAGAGGGCTTTTGTCACACAAAATAAGAGGAGATTGGCATTGAATGAGAGAGAGGGCGTGGGGAAGGCTTATATGGCGCAAGGTGGAATCCTAGTCTTACTAGGATTCTATCTTATGACTTATTTTAATTTGGTTTCTCAAACCAAATCAAACCAAAATTAGATCAACCCAATTAAAATAGGTCTTAACCCAATTAAGAACCTAATTTAATCAGATTAAATTAGATTTAAATCTGATTTAATTTTCTAATCAAATTAGAAATTAGATTGACCCAAGTCCTAGTTGAACTAGGACTAGTTTTTTCTTGCACATGACTTATCCAATAAACCAATTGGACTTGATCCAATCAAGCCCAAATCAAATCTAATTAAATCATATTTAATTAGACTTAATCTCAGCCCATTGGCTTAATCAAATTAAGCCAATTAGCAATCGAATTGCTAATCGATCCTCCTGCAACACTTGCACTGGGTTAAATGTCAATCGTATTGATCATTTAACACTAGAACGATTCTTAATCGTTGATCAACCATCCGATCGGATCATAAACTCTAATGTGTGTGACCTCATAGGTTCGAACCTAAGCCGATAGTACAGGAATAAATTTTTGTACCAATCGAAGTGACCATCTAGCAATGATACCCGACGACCAGATAGGTCGAATGTGTAGAACAACATCCTTAGAACCCATGCGGATATAGTTTTCATATAATTCATCCCCTTGACCAAAATGATCATAGGACACCCCAGAGTTCAACTGTCAACTCTGATCAGGTTGTCCACATTGTATTTCAAAATATCAAATCCATCTGATGGATTACCCTGGCCAAGGTTTTGCTAAATTGAAATACAGCGACTCATTCTTCTCCAACTCTTGGAGTGGTCAATCCCATCTCGATCACACTCTGACTTTGCAAGTACTTGACTATGCCCAGAAGCCTTCCATCCCTGAATTAGAAATTTAGTTAGTCCAGTACCAAAGCACAGTGAGCTGCTTGCAAGTCACTGAGGTGATCTCAGGTCTAAGGGACACTTATACCTATATCCCATCAAAGACATTCTCGACAGCAGAATACTCTAGAGTTGGTCACGTTCAATGATGATGTACCAGTATATCTCACCTGTATGCCATACTAGTGTCTCCACACTCTTTGGTTAAGAGGACAACCAACCCATATGGCCTACAGCGACCTTTGCTCGATAGAAGCTGTCGTCCTTATTAACAGCCTATCATTTAGTCGTGACCTGTTTTAAGGACTAATCGATAAATCTTCTCTTTATCGAATCTAAATAGTCCTAAGGACTTCATCATAACAACGGAGTTCATTAGAAGATGAAAGCTTATGATGAAAATGCTAAATATATTTTATTTATTAACAAATCAATTACAATACTTGATTGCTCAACCATCAACAGCTTGACGATTGGCTTTTTAGGACACATTTCCCAACAGTGCGGTCTCACCGACTGGCTCACCACCTCACCTAACAATTATTGGCGATGGATCAATCGATGAGTTGACAACTCTTGTCCAATGATTCTCTAATTATGGTACACCCAAAACTTGATCTCTAATTCATGAAGCTCACTGTGTCTGGGATATTACTCCAATCCTTAGTTAAGTCAGACCCACCATTTGCACGAACTAGATTCCTGATTGGATCCCTCACCGTATCTAGAATATTGAGCCCAATCCATCCTCTAATTCATAGCATCCAATGCCTAATGGACATAGTTGCATCTTCTCGGTGGAACTGAGCCACTGTAACTAGCCGAGAACAATCAATCTCGGAAAGGGCCCGCACATCCACAATGGTGGAAGACCTAGACTTAATATTTTCTTAGGAAGCTTTGATTTAGGTCTCATTAAACTTGACTTGACATAGTCATAACAATTATGACTAACCTAGTGGCATGGGTTAGCTTGAATTGTTAGCCACCTCTAATCAGAACTGAGTCGACACATATGGCTAGGTAAGTGAGATCGATGGGAGGGATATGCCATTAACTCGATAAGAACGCATTTGAGTCGAGTAGCTCTCAATTAAAAACTAGTCGGTCGCATCTACCCAACTTATCTTAGACACCAATTTATCGAATCAGAACTGTTGGTGCAGAATTCCACCGACACCGGAGAAGTTGAAGTCGAGATGACCGCGGCTGCCGTCGGGACCTGCAAGGGAAGACTAAACCGGAGTTGGGGGTGCTCCAGCAAGACCCTCCGATGCTCAAGTCAGTACTCTGCTTCAACAGAAATGGAGCACTCAAATGAGATTTTGGCAGAGTTTCGAGATAGAGTTTAAAGCTTAGAGAAGAACGTATCTGGGGGTCCCTTTTTATAGGTGAAGAGCGTAACTGATTGACAGCGACGTCTGTAACCACCTGGTAGTGGGCTGTTCAGGGCCACATGGAGTTTGTTACGAAGAGTAGTGGCATCAGGGGGCCGTTCAGGGCCACGTGGAGTTTGTTACAGAGAGTAGAGTGGTGTCCGTTGTTGCTACTTGCCAGAGAGTGGTGGAGCCATGCGGAATCCGTCACGGAGAGTGGAGCAGGATAGTGGCTATTGTCGTGACTTGCCAAAGAGTTCGGGCCTGACGGCTGAAGCTCGGTTGGGACATCTGATGGAGCGAAATGGCTCTCTATCTCAGCAATCTAAGAGTGGCTCGGATGTTTTTGAGGTTGCTGATAAGTCCACCATTGTCGGGTGCTTTGGGTATTGATGCTGCAAGCGAAAGTCATCTGCTGTAGAAGCTCGAATGGAGACTTTCTGTTGGAGAAGTCCATCAAAAATTTGCCTGATGTAGAAGCTCGACTGAGGATCGTCCATCAGAGAGGTCTGATTCCATGAGGAATCTGACAGAGGGTCGACCGACAGTGGCGTTCGGATGGCGTTGTGGAGGTTCGTCCACTGGAGGGGTCTTGGAGACACTGTGGGAGGTCGAACGTTGGAGAAGATTGGGATTCAATTCTGTTGTAGAAGTTTGGATGGGGTCTGGCTCTTGTAGGAGTCTGGATGAAGTCTACTTATTGTAGAAGCTCGGATGAAGACTAGTTATCGTGGAAGCTCGGATGGAGACTTCTTATTGTAGAAGTTTCACTATTGAAGAAGTTCGATCATTGATGAAGTTCGAAAGAAGTTCGGAGTAGAAATCTAGCTGGTGGAGCCCGTCCGTTGTAGAAATTCATCTGAAATCCATCCGCTGTAGAAGTTTGGCTAGGATCCAGCTCTTGTAGGAGCTCGGATGAAATCCAAAAGGTGGTTGACCGTCGTAAAAACTTGGGTGGAGTCTGGTTACTGTAGAAGTCCAGATGGGGACCGCTTATTGAAGAAGCTCGGCTGAAGTCCACCTGTAATAGAAGTTCAGAAGGAATTTGTTTACAGTAGAAGCTCGGATGGAATTCGCTTACAGTAGAGATCTGAAGTAGACCGCTTGCAGTAGAAGTTCGGAGTAGACCACTTGCAGTAGAAGTTCGGAGTAGACCGCTTACAGTAGAAGTTAGGAGTAGAGATCTGACTGGTGGAGCCCTTCCGTTGTAGAAATTCGTCTGGGATCCATCCATTGTAGGAGTTCGGCTGAAATCCAATTCTCGTAGGAGCTCAGATGGAATCCAGAAGGTGGTCGACCACTGTAGAAACTTGGATGGAGTATGGCTACTGTAGAAATCCTGCTGTCGGAGAAGCTCGAACATTGATGAAGTCCGGAAGAAGTTCGGAGTAGAGTCATCTATGGTCGGAAGAAGTCTGGAAGGGATTCGAAAAATAGTCAATCACTGTAGAAAATCGGCTGATAGTGAAGCTCAAAAAATATTTGGAGTAGTCCGGTAGATGAATGGAGGAGCTCATTGTCGGAGAAGCCCGGATGGCATTATGGAAGCTTGGATGGTCGAGGAGTTCAGAAAGAGCCACACAAGGTCGGAAGCCGGAAAAGCCCTGGAAGGGTCGGCCTTTTACAAACTTCGGCTGGGGGTATTTTATACCCAACACCAGTCCACTTACTTTCGAGTTCGGGCTCCAAATGAAGAAAGTATAGAGAAATTTTCACAGCCGAAGTTGCCTCCCTCAATTTTCATACTCGATTGTTTCCAGATATTTTGGCATTAGGCATGCTGGTACTGGAGCCTTTTCAAATCAAGGCGACCTGAAAAGATTTTTTCAAAATTTTTGCTGGAGCGTTGCTCTAGGTATGGTGCAATAATGATTTCATCAGTTGTTGGCCACTTTCAGCTGCCTGCCATGGTGAGTGGGCCATGCGGCGGTTATAAATCGGCCAGAGGAGACCTGTAGTCATTATTGCATCGGACCCCATCGCCTATTTAAACCCGCCTTCTCTCTTCAGGGATCTCACTTTGCACGGGAGTTTCTTCAGTCTCTCCTTCTTCCTGAGAGTTTCGTTCTTCCTCAGCGTCCTTCTCGACCTTAGGCATTCTTCGAGTCATCCCCATCTCTACATCTCTGCATCCTTCAGACCAGTCTAGGTTAGCTCCAGAACTTTTTCTTTTTTCGCGGCTCTGTTTCTAAACTATGTCGATCTTCCTTCATTGCAGATATGGGCGCGGATGTAGTTCGGATGTTAGCCAAAAGTCTCAAGGCCCACAAGAGGGAAGGCACTGCAACTTTCGGGTCGGCGAAGAAGGCGAGGGTAGAAGAGACAGATTCGGTCATGTTTCGCTTTGATCGTCCAAAGCTCGTGCTTGTGGTACATCTTCGACCGCAAGTACTTCTCGATCCTGTGGAAGGGGGAAGCAGAAGGGGGACTAGAAGAAGAAGTCAGATACTTAAAGCAATCCTCGATGATGGCTGGAATCGAGAGTTCGAAGTTTGATGGCACCAAGCTTCCTTGGAGTTTTTTTGCCTTTTATTCAATGTATTCCTTTCCTTTCTTGTTGCCCTTTTTTTCTTTTGTTTTTGGCCTTCCAGCTACTCTTCCCTTTCTGCCGTTTCCTTCTAACCATTTCATTTCACTCTGACTTATCTTCCCCATATGCTAGACTAGATGTACCTTGTCTCTTCTTGTATTAAGTTTTCGTTTACCGAACTTTTTTTATCTTCTGTCTTATTCGACGTCAGCATTATTTGTAATTCCTGGTCATCGCCGTATTGATTCGCCCTGAGGGACTGGAGATTTTTGATAAGAGTTTTCTTCCTCGTTGAGATGAGGTCCCTTGAACCTCGGATGTAGTTCATTTATTTATTTATTTATTTATTTTTTGTGTAGCTCGTCGCCTTTTCTTCTTCTTTTTGGTGTTAGGGTGAGGATTTTTTCTTCTGCTCCTAACGGGATTGTAGGGGTGTAGAGGAGTTGCTGAGGAGCTTTTCCTTTCATCCGATTTTAAATGACCAGACCTTCGTTTGTGTCGGGATGAGGTTCTCCTCCTGTTCCTGCCATAATCAATTTCAGCTCATGTTCAGACAAGGTTGGTTGTGGGGGCACGTAAGGGCCATTGTAAGGGCCTTTTCTCCCATCCAGTCTCTAAATAATCGGGTCTTCGACTTTGCTCATGTTAGGATGAGGTCCTCTTCTTATTCCTAGCATGGCTGTGGGGCACATAAGGGCCGTTGCAAGGGCCTCTTCCCTCATCTGGTCTTTAAATAATCGGGCCTTCGACTTTGCTCATGTTAGGATGAGGTTCTCCTCCTGTTCCTAACATGGCTGTGGGGGCACATAAGGGTCATTGTAAGGGCCTCTCCCCCCATCCGATCTTTAAATAACTGGGCCTTCGACTTTGCTCATGTTAGGATGAGGTTCTCCTCCTGTTCCTAACATGGCTGTGAAGGCACATAAGGGCCATTATAAGGGTCTTTCCCCCCATCCGGTCTTTAAATAATCAGGCCTTCGACTTTGCTCATGTTAGGATGAGGTTCTTCTCTTGTTCCTAACATGACTGTGGGGGCACATAAGGGCCGTTGTAAGGGCCTCTCCCCCCATCCGGTCTTTAAATAACCGAGCCTTTATTCATGTCAGGACGAGATTTTCCTCTTATTCCCGACATGCTTAATTTTGATTGTCTGAAGGAGCTATTCCCTGTCGTTATAAGCTCATACCAAAAAAAAAGATATGCGAATATGAAAGAAACTTTTATTTAAGGCAAAGTTATCGGTAGTACATTCATAGATTTTTCGAGTTCCATGATTGCGGAAGGTCTGCTCCTTTGAGCTCTTTCAAATAGTATGTTTCGGACCGAACCACCTCCCTGACTTCATACAGGCCTTCCCAGTTAGGGATGAGTTTCCCTTGATTTTGAGGTTGTGAGATAGTGGCTCGCCGAAGTACTAAATCCCCCACTCTGAAGGCCTTGCTCTTGACCCGAGAGTTGTAGTAGCGGGCCACTTTCTGCCTGTACGTGGCCATTCGAACTTGAGCTGTCTCCCACTTCTCTTCTAATAAGTCGAGATTGGCTTTGAGATCCTGTGAGTTGTGCTACTCGTCGAATGCCACAACTCGCACCGACGGGAGTTTGAGTTTGATCGGGATCACGGCTTCTGTTCTGAAGGCTAAGGCAAAGGGGGTCTCCCCTGTGGGCAATCTTTGGGTAGTTCGGTATGCCCACAACACATGAAAAGCTCATCTGTCCAAGTTCTCTTTGCTCTTTCAAGTCTCACCTTGATCCCCTGCAGCAGAGTCCTGTTAGTAACCTCGGCTTCACCGTTTGCTTACGGATGGGCTACTGACGTGAAGTTGTGGGAGATGTTTAGGTCCTCACAAAATTCAGCAAACCTTGCCCCAGCAAATTGTCGCCCATTATCAGTAATGAGAGTTCTGGGTAGGCCGAACCTATAGACAATTGACTTCCAAATGAAGTCCTGCACCTTAGCTTCTGTAATTTTCGCCAAAGGTTCAGCTTCGACCTATTTGGTGAAGTAGTCAATTGCCACTAGGAGGAACTTTCGCTGTCCGGATATCATGAAAAAAGGTTTGAGGATATCCATCCCCCATTGTGCAAACGGCCATGGGGCACTCAAGGGTGTAAGTTCGAAGGTGGGTTGCCTTTGGATATTTGCATATCTTTGACACCGATCACATCTTCTGACATATTCGATGGAGTCGTGGTACATGGTAGGCCAGTAATAGCCTTGTCGAAGCAGCTTGTGGGATAAAGATCTAGCCCCCAGGTGATTTCTGCAAACTCCCTCATGTACCTCCCACAAGGTGAAGTCGGCCTCAGAAGGCCGGAGATATTTCAAAAGGGGCAAAGAGTATGACCTCTTGTACAACTTGCCTTCATAAAGAATATATCGGGAGGCCTGGTTCCTAAGCTTTCGAGCTTCTTTTGCATCAGGAGGAAGAACCCTGTCCTTGAGGTATGCAACCAGTGGGTCAATCCAGCTGGGTTCATGGTTGATCTCCATCATAAGCTGCGGTTCTCCCGTACTTGGGCACTTCAGAACCTCAAAGAAGATTTTCTTGGGCAGTTCAGCCGGAGCCAGTGTAGCCAACTTGGAGAGAAGATCAGCCCTAATATTTTCTACTCTTGGAATCTACTTGATGTCAAAGCTACTGAAGGCAGGGATGATCTCTTTCACCTTTTTGAGGTACTTGGCCATACTGTCCTCTCGAGCTTCATAGTTTTCGCTGACTTGTCCCACCACCAATTGGGAGTCACTGTAGACTTGGAGCCGATCTACTTCTAACTCTTTGGCGATCCTCAATCCTACAATCAGAGCTTCATATTCTGCTTCATTATTTATCATAGAAAATTCGAAGCACAGTGCGTACTCTGCAATAATTCCTTCTAGATTAACCAAGATCAGGTCCGCACCTGCGCCCGACATGTTGGAGGAACCGTCCATGTAGAGAGCCCAAAAACCATCAGGGAGATCTGTTCTTTCTTCAGGGGAATTCAACTAGAGCCCTGAGTTGTCGGTTTCACCTTGTTCAAGTTTGGTCTCTTCCAGAATAGTGCACTCCACTATGAAGTCTGCTAATATCTGAGCTTTGATCGTCGATCGAGATTGATAGTTGATGTCAAATTTTGTGAGCTCGATTGCCCATTTCGTTATCCTTCCGGAAGCATCTGCTCGATGCAGAACCGTCTTGATCAACTGGTCAGTGAGCAGTGTTATGGTGTGCCCTTGAAAGTAAGGTCGGAGCCTTCAAGCTGCAATCAACAAGGTGTAAGTTAGTTTCTCTAACTTAGTATACTTGGTTTTGGCATCTCTCAATACTCGGCCATTAAACTTTTGCTTCTTCCTTAACCAGGACTGCTGCGAGAGCCACAGGGGAGATCGCTAGGTACAGAAACAACTCCTCTTCGAGTTCGGGCTTTGCCAACAGTGGGGGTGAGCTGAGGTAGCTCTTTAATTTTTTGAATGCTTGCTGACATTCAGTGGTCCAACAGAAGTTATTCGACTGCTTGAGGGTCTGAAAGAAAGGCAGGCATCGTTCGGTCAACCTTGAGGCGAAGCGATTCAGAGCTGCTACTCTCTCAATAAGGTGCTGAACTTCCTTTATTGACTTCAGAGCGGTCATTTTCTGGATGGCATGAATCTTTTTCGGATTTATCTCGATCCCGCACCCCGACACCATGAAGCCCAAGAATTTTTCTGAGGTTACTCCAAAAGCGCACTTGGCCGGATTCAGCTTCATCTTATATTTTTGGAGAGCACTGAAGGTCTCCTCAAGGTCGACGACATGGTTCTTTGTTGATTTGCTTGTTACAAGCATATTGTCCACATAGACCTCCATGTTGTGATCGATCTGCTCTTTGAAGATCTTGTTCACCAACTGTTGGTAGGTCGTCCCTGCATTTTTTAGGCCAAAAGGCATGACCCTGTAACAATAAAGACCACGGTTAGTAATAAAAGCAGTTTTTTCTTCATCCTCCGGTGCCATCCTGATTTGATTGTAGCCGGAGAATGCATCCATGAAGTAAGAAGCTTGTGGCCCGAGGTTGCATCCACTAATTGATCAATTCTGGGCAGAGGGTAACTGTCCTTCGGGCAGGCTTTGTTTAGCTTTTTGAAGTCTATACACATCCTCCACTTGCCGTTTGCCTTTTAGACGAGAACCACATTGGAGACCCAGTTTGGATAGTTGACTCTCTGATGAACCCGGCCTTCAGGAGTTTATCAACTTCCTCAGCTATTGCCACTTACCTTTTCGATGCATGACTTCAGATTTTTTCCTTCATCAACCAATGTTTGGGATCAACAGCCAGGCGGTGTTCCAAGACTCCCGCATCAATCCCTGGCATGTCCGTCGGGACCCAAGCAAAAATATCCGCATTCTTTTGTAGAAAATTAATGAGCTATATCCGTACCTCTTCTCCTAGGTTAGAGCCGATCTTCACCACATGCTCCTTATTCCCATCGTTCAAAGGAATTGAGATAAGATCTTCAATTGGCTCACCCTGTTCTTCAACAAGGTCATCGTGAGTGTCCAATCCATCAACTGGACAGGGGTCGGACTGTCCCTTTCTCTAAAGGGCTATGTTGTAGCAGCATCTTGCCAGGGCTTGATCTTTTCTAACCTCTCTGACTCCTTAACTAGTAGGAAATTTCAGCTTCAAGTGGTAGGTCGATACCACAGCTCGGAGGGCGTTGAGGCCAGGTCGGCTGAGTATTGCGTTGTAGGCAGACGGTGCCCTTACCACCAGAAAATCCACTTGCGCTCTCGATTGCTTTGGGTACCGGCCAGCAATTAGGGTTAAAGTTATTACCCCTTCCACTGGTGCAGCATCGCTAGTGAACCCTACCAATGGGGAGTTTACTGGCCCCAATCGACCATCCAGAACGGACATTTTAGAGAATTCATCGTAAAATAAAATATTGGCCAAGCTTCCACTATCAACAAGAATGCGGCGAACATCATAGTCAGCAATATTTAAAGAAACTACAACCGCATCATTATGTGAGAATTAAATCTCTCGGGCATCTTCTTCAGTAAAGGTTATAGACTCTTACATCCTCTGCTACTTGGGCGGTACGGCCAATCCACTGGCTACTCCCCGTCGGGGTCCTCTAGAGATGGTGTTGACGATCTTGGTTGGAGGCCGATCTTCAGGCTATTCCTCCCTCCTTGGCAGCTCTGGCTGTGGTAGGGCCCTCGACCGATCCTCCCTACCTTCAGGTCAGCATTGGATGAATCTGTCGAGCCGACCTCATCTGATGAGCTCCTCAATCCGTCGGTTCGTTTCTTAGAATCTTTGATCTAGGAGGTCCTCTCGACTACGAGTCTTGAGGGTCTTCTGGTAGAACGGAGGTAGGGACCCTCCGGGGGTGGAATCATGATCGAATGGTGGGCTCTCCACCTTCTGCTTCCCCTTTTCGGGGAAGACAGGGTGACTTGCCCAAGTGGCCCGCCTAGTCGTCGGATTCTGGAACTCCGACGATGCTCTTTCCAGCCGCACTGATGCCTGCGGCTACTATGGCTGCTGCTGCATGGCCTGCACTACTTCGATGAGGCCCCTGACCTGCTGAACCAGCAAGTCAAACTACTCCATGCCGACTGCCATTGTCGGAGGAGGAGGAGCCTGAAAAACTAGAGACGAGGCCGGAGTTTGTGGAGCTCGCTGAGATCTAACCGTGGAGGCCGTGGATCGCCTGGTGGATGCCTTTCGGGGAGGCATCAGGTGGAGATCTGGCAGGAGAAGGAGAAGAAGATGTCGGAGAAGATGACCAGAGACAGTCCTGTTGAGCACTCCTTTAAGAATAAGGGCACTGCGAAGACACAGGCCCTTCCTCTAGTGCCAATTCTGTTGGTGTAGAAGTCCACCGATGTTGGAGAAGCTGGAGTCGAGATGATCGCGGCTGCCATCGGGACCTGCAAGGGAAGTCTAAATCAGAGTTGGGCGTGCTCTGGTAAGACCCTCCGATGCTCAAGTCAGTACTCTGCATCAACAGAAATGGAGCACTCAAATGGAATTTTGGCAGAGTTTCGAGATAGTGTTTAGAGCTTAGAGAAGAACGTATCTGGGGATCCCTTTTTATAGACGGAGAGCGTAATTGATTGACAGGGATGTCTGTAACCGCCTGGTAGTGGGCTGTTCAGGGCCACACGGAGTTTGTTACAGAGAGTAGTGGCATCAGGGGGCCATTCAGGGCCACGTGGAGTTTGTTACGGAGAGTAGAGTGGTGTCCGTTGTTGCGACTTACCAGAGAGTGGTGGAGCCATGCGGAATCCATCACAGAGAGTGGAGCAAGATAGTGGCTATTGTCGTGACTTGCCAGAGAGTTCGGGTCTAACCGCTGAAGCTCGATTGGGACATCTGATGGAGTGGAATGGCTCTCTGTCTCAGCAATCTAAGAGTGGCTCGGATGTTTTCGAGGTTGCTGATGAGTCCATCGTTGTCGGGTGCCTTGGGAACTGATGTTGTAGGCGGAAGTCATCTACTGTAGAAGCTCGGATGGGGACTTTCTGTTGGAGAAGTCCGTTGGGAATTTGCCTGATGTAGAAGCTCATCTGAGGATCGTCCGTCGGAGAGGTCTGGTTCCATGAGGAATCCGATAGAGGGTCGACCGACAGTGGAGTTCGGATGGCGTTGTGGAGGTTCGTCCGCTGGAGGGGTCTTGGGGACACTGTGGGAGGTCGAACATTAGAGAAGTTCGAGATTAATTCTGTTGTAGAAGTTTGGATAGGGTCCGATTCTTGTAGAAGTCTGGATGAAGTCCGCTTATTTTAGAAGCTCGAACGAAGACCAGTTATCGTGGAAGCTCGGATGGAGACTTCTTATTGTAGAAGTCCCGCTGCTGGAGAAGTTCGATCATTGACGAAGTCCGAAAGAAGTTCGGAGTAGAAATCCGGCTAGTGGAGCCCGTCTGTTGTAGAAATTCGTTTGTAATCCATCTGCTGTAGAAGTTCGGCTGGGATCCAACTCTTGTAGGAGCTCGGATGAAATTCGGAAGGCAGTCGATCGTCGTAGAAACTTGGGTGGAGTCTGGTTACTGTAGAAGTCCAGATGGGGACTGCTTATTGAAGAAGCTCGACTGAAGTCCGCTTGTAATAGAAGTTCGAAAGGAATTCATTTACAGTAGAAGCTTGGATGGAATTCACTTACAGTAGAGATCTGGAGTAGACCACTTGCAGTAGAAGTTCGGAGTAGAGATCCGACTGGTGGAGCCCTTCCGTTGTCGAAATTCGTCTGGGATCTATTCATTGTAGGAGTTTGGCTGAAATTCGATTCTCATAGGAGCTCGGATGGAATCCAGAAGGTGGTTGACCATCGTAGAAACTTGGATGGAGTTTGGTTACTGTAGAAATCCCACTGTCGGAGAAGCTCGGACGTTGACGAAGTCCGAAAGAAGTTCGAAGTGGAGTCGTCCGTGGTCGGAAGAAGTCTGGAAGGGATTCAAAGAATAGTCGATCACTATAGAAAATCGACTGATAGTGAAGCTCAGAAAGTGTTTGGAGCAGCCTGATAGATGAATGGAGGAGCTCATTGTCGGAGAAGCCTGGATCGCATTATGAAAGCTCAAACGATCGAGGGAGTTCAGAAAGATGCCACATAAGGTCGAAAGCTGGAAAAGCCCTGGAAGGGTCGGCCTTTTACAAACTTCGGCTGGGGGTATTTTATACCCAACAAGAACTAGTTGGGTTAGCCTACTATCCAGGCTCTAACCACTGAGCCAAATTAGGTTTTAACCTGATCGAGTCACATCTAAATGTGATTCGATCTTGTCCCAGACTTAATCCTATTAGGCTGGTCAATTATTAGCTTTCATGATCTCACCTAACCAACTCTTGATTCGGTTTGATCAACCGCTAGACCTAATTGAGCTACCCAAGCCCAAACCCAATTTTATGAAAATATCATAGATCTGAAATTCTCAATTTTAGACCTAACTTAATTTCATAAGCTTAATTCATTAATTAAGTTGGGTTCATAAACAAAACATATAAAATAAATCCTAAGATTTTAGGATCTAAAGTTTTGCAGAAAAGTAAGTTTTGATTTCTGATTAAGGATGAATGCACGACACCCCTACACGTCATATGAACACCCCATTAAATGGGATGAGAGGGTCTTAAAACCCTACTTTGTTCTTATGATCGGACGGCCATGAGGAACACCTTAATCAGAAATATAAATTTAACTACAAAACTAGTTAGATCTAAATTTATATATCTCATATACAATTTAAGATCTAACTAATACATGCTTTGCATACATCTCATATATCAAAAATTAATCTAATTAACATGCTTTCAGATCTGATACATCACATATAATATCTGAAAAATAGAATTTAAATTAAACTATTCAAAATAAAAACTATTCTAGACAAGTTACTAGAACAATTCTACAACTAGTCTAGGCATGCAACAGATCAATTTTATGAAATAATTAAAATTTTATTTTCTATTTTTTGATCTGATTATAATAATTATAACATCAAAAAAAATAAAAAATAAATTAGATTTAATTCATATTTTAATCTCATTAAAACATAAATCTTAAGACTATTCATGGATTCAACTAATCCTAGTCTAGTCATGCATCTCATCCATGTTAGATCTTCTTAGATTTAATTTTAAATATTTTAATTTTAGATCCTATCATATCTAATATGATATTTAAAATCTTTAATATCAAATAAATAAAAATTAAAATCAGATCTAAATCAGATCTGAAATAGAGCCAACAACCTGGCTCTGATACCAGTTGAAGGGGGAAAACCGCTTTTCCTCGTAGGATCATTCAGATTTCACCAAATCAGGGACATAATAAATTTAAAAATTTTTTATCTTACATGTATTTTAGATCTAAATCTCTAGATCTAATCTTATTATTTTATATTTCAAATCTAAAATTAAATCTAAAACTATGATGAAAGAAGAAATACCTCAAGGGTAATCTGATTACCCTGTAGATGATCTATGCACAGTCCGAGGTTCTGATGTAGCCACGTAAGTGCCTGGCCTCTATCGATATCCACTCAGGTAGAATCTAGAATGTCTTCTTCTCACAAATCTATGCTCCAAAAATCAGATCTCTATCTGATTTGAAAGTGCTTCAGAACTCCTTCTGAAGTTGGAGCAGCAGCCTGTCGAAGATGTCCTACAGCCTTCTATTCCAGGCATCACCACGCCTTGGATCTTTGCCAGATGGATGTCCAACTCTTTGGACGTGAAGAGGGGAGGAAGGAGAGCAGGGAGGATGTGGAGAAGAGGGGAGGAGGTGGCAGATTTTGGGTTTTGTGTATAAAAAAACTTCTACCTCGAAATCCTAGGCGTAGCAGTGTTTATATAGACCCTGTATGCTGCGCAGTGCCACATCATTCAACCAATCAAAAAATTTAATAAATTTTGAAAAAATTTTGATTGGTGGAGTGATATCATCTAATCATATCAGATAAGAACCCCACCTTATCTTCAAAAGATGGCACCAACATTGGATAAGCACAAATAGAGCTAGCGCCCAAGAGTTTAATTTGATCAAGACTCTCCAATCCTTATCCACTTGGGGTGCCCACTTTAATCCAATTGGGCTCACACCATAATTTGATTATGGTGCTCAATTTGATGTGGCTTGGCTTGTGGACATTCCATAAAAATTTTTCAATGAGTCCTCTTCAGTTTAAGACCCATATGTCAACTTTTGACAGATGTCCTAAAATGAAATTGGCAGGTGCTAGGAATTAGCAGGTGTTATCTTAAATTCATCTCATGAATTAAGACAAGCCTTTTCTGAGTTGGACAAGCTTCATTTAGACTGAGAGAAACCTTCTCAAGGTTCTCTGAATGAGTCAAATCATATTTGGCTCAGTAGAGATAAAAAATTACACGAGGAGAAAGTTAGGCTCAATCATGTGCTAGCACGATTTCCTTGAACCTAATTGGATCTTATCCAAATCAATTGGGTTAGTCCAATTGATGACATTCAGATACTAACCCTTATTTGTGTGACCCAATTAGGTTTAATTCTATATGGTAATGAGATATGTCGTGATCTCATCATCGACATCATCGAAACTCCTTTTGATGGACTAGAACTCTTCTGATTCAAACAATTAGAATGATCGATCATCAATATCATTCTAATTACTCTCAAAATCCATCAGTGACATCTAGAAGTATGTGGTGGCAACCCATCAGAATTGAAGATGAACCTCTCAGTGCAGCTACCTATGTGATTGAGTTCCTCTATCATGAGTCCGACTGAATTAGGGTTAAGGTGAACTCGTCAAACTCAACATCAGTCATATGAGTTAATCTATCGATCCGAGTTCGATGTGAAATCTTAATGGAAAACTCTTTTCTATTTTTTTCACTCTGCCATGGCCATGGGCTTAAGGACTCGATCTTTCAATTATCGTAAGACTACTCCTCTCATCTACTGAGGTTGATAGATCCCATCTTGGTACGACCTAGTTTCTACAATGAATATGCTACAGCCAACATACATCTTAGGGTTCCGAATAGCTAGAAGACTGAGTTATGGTATAGTCAAACTATAGCATACTCAAGATGAACTGTCGATGCATCTCAGGTCAAAGAACTAGACACACAACTGCAGCATCGAGCTAGTCATTGATGAGAAGGTAGACTTCTTTATGACTACTCGAAGTGGTCACGCTCAGTACTTTCATTCTCAACGAATACTTGTACTCTCATTTTGGTGTCTCTACATCATAGACTCAAGACACATCTATCCTAAGGAAGTGATGGTACACCAACCTTTCAGATCGATCACCATCCTCGTGATGATCCTATGGTCAGGAGCTGTTTATGAGTTAGTTATGTAAATTCATGCCTTAAATTTTTAACTCTTGAAAATATGAATTTACATTCCTACTAACTCAAAGGATGTATCACAGACACAATGTACACAATGTGATAAAAGAATAACCCTTTTATTCATTTATAGTCAAAATTATAAATTTGCCCTTAGATCTGTACAGGAATGTGTTAGCCGATCTGGCATCTAGGGCACACATCTAACATAAAGATCTATAGGGATAGATCAAAAAGGATGCTTGGCTTGTCCCAATCTAGGTATAGAGACTTTGTGTTGAAGAGGTTCAACATAGAGAGAAGTAAAAGAGGTTACTTACCCATAGGTCATGGCATACAACTCTCTAAGAAGATGTCTCCTAAGACACCTGAAGAAAGAAATAGAATGAGTTCTATTCCTTATGCTTCGCCTATAGGATCAATCATGTATGCTATGTTATATACCAGGCCTGAAGTGCTTATGCCATGGGTATTGTAAGCAAATTTCAAGCTGATCCTGGAGAGGATCATTGAAAAGCTGTGAAAAATATACTCAAGTACTTGAGAAGGACTAGAGATATTTTTCTAATATATAGTAGATCTGATTTAAAACTGAAAGGTTATACTAATTTTAATTTTTAATCTGATCTGGATAATAACAAATTCATATCTGGATATTGTTGAAAAATGTGTCCCAAAGCCAATCGTTAGACGATTGTGCTCATCTTGTAAATTATATATAAATTTTTATTAATAAAATTATTTGATATTTTTATTATAAATTATTCATTTTGAACTTCTGTGTTATAATGAAGTCTTTAGGACTATAATTAATTGACAAAGGAGGATTTATCGTTAAGTCCTTAAAAATATTTGCGACCAAATAATACACTATTACTAGGATGATAGCGATATCAAGTGTAGGTCATTGTATGCATATGAGTGGGTTATCCTCTTAACCAAGTAGTGTGGAGATACTGTTATGGTATACAGATGGAATGTAGGAGTACATTCATATCGAACGTGACTATCTGCCAAGCACTCTGCTGTCAAGAGTAGCTCATGAAGGATATGGGTATAAGTGTCCCTCCGACCTGAGACCACCACAGTGACTTGTAAGTAACTCACTGTACTTTAGTATCAGACCATTTGAGTTTTTAACTCAATATCGGAATGCTACTGAGTGCAGTCAAGTACTTATCAAGTCGGTGTGTGAGTCAAGATGGAATTGATCCCTCTGAATTAGTAGGAGATATGCATTAGTGTATTTTAATTCAGTAAAATCTTGGCTAGGATAATTCATAAGATAGATTTGAAAGATTAAAATATAATGTGATCGACTAAATTAGGATTGATAATTAAACCCTAGGTCATCTTGAGCATTTGGGTCAAAGGGATGAATTATACAGTAACCAAATGCCAGTAGGTTCTAGAAGGTTGCTTTGCAATACTTCAACCTATCCGGTTGTCGGGTCATCATTGCTAGATAGTTACATTGATTGGTATAGAAAGTTATTTCTATTCTACTAGTTTAGGTTTTAACCTATGAGGTCACATGCATTAGAAGATTTGATCAGATCAGATAGTTGAAGAGTCTAATTAGATCATGACTCTGGTGAAGAGTCATACTCTGACTAGGACTTTGAGGGAGAATCCCACTGGGACTAAGACTCTATTATTTTTGAAGAATTAATTAGTAATTGATTTCTAATTGACTCAATTTAATTGAGCAAAGAGCTTTGGAACAAGTCTAATTGAATTAGACTCAATTCGACTCTGATTGGGTTTGATATGATCGAATCCGATTACAAAAAAAATTTGATCCCGATTCAATCAGGGTTTTGACTCGGCTAATATTTAATTGGGTTAAAAATTTGATGAGATATTTATGTTTGTAATTAGATTAGGTTCATTTCTATTAGTGGGTTCAATGCAAATTTGATTTGGATTAGAAGCAAAATTGGAAATGAAGAGTCTTTGTCAACTAGGACTCTATCCTTATCTTTTGCCCCATACTTGGATCCATAACAATTTCTCCATGCCTAATTAGATTTGGGTTGTGATTTTTGGTATCATGATAGAGGATCCAATAAGGCTAAGTGGCTATAGCTGATGAGTCATAATATTATCTCTTGTCTAATTCGAACGCGATCCGAATTAGAGATAAGAGGTAAACTAGGAATGAGATTTTTTCACATATGTAATATTGTTGGCACCATATTTATTTTTTTCTTATTTTTTTTGGAGGATCCTTTAGCATGTGAGACTTTAGAATCTCTCTCCATGTTCTAATAATTTTTTTAAAATTTTTTGGGATGCCAAAAAGAGGTTTTGGCATTGACTTTTGGTGTCCTTCCTTGGAAAGCCCTAATTCCTAGTCTATAAATGGGGTCCTCTCTCTTGGACGTCCCATGATCATTCCCTTGGTTTTTTTATTTTTAGAGCCCCTTCTCCTCTTGCTCTATTCCTCCTTTTGATCTTCTCTTGCTTTGGAGTATCTAAGGTACTTGAAGAAGAAGAAATAAATTAGTTGTCGAAGTTGCTTGTAGCCAGCACCTCCAACTCCTTGATCTACGCCTGTCTTCGTATGGATCTTCCTGTAGAGGCCAATGACTCTGTGTGGCTGTGAGTGATTTGAAGAACACCTTCTCTAACCATTGGATCAGAAGAGATTAAGATCAAATTTGTTTGGTAACGATCTCTAACTTGTTTTGATTCTTATGGTGGATCTAATAGTTAGATCTAGAATTTTAGCATCGATGAGATCGATGCGAATTTTTATTTTCAAATCTAAAGTGTATATTTTCATCTAACTTTAGATCTATTTTTTTTTTGATTTAATTATTTATGATTTAGATTAGATCTAAATTAGTTTATTTTTAGATCTGATTATCATCTGTTTAGATTAGATGTTCTGAGTAGCAAAATACTCGAATTGGGTAATCATCAGGCTGTCTGATCATAGGAGCAAGTAAGCTTTCATGACCCTCTCCTTTCATTCAATGGGGTGCTCTTAATGATGTGTAGGGGTGCCACTATGAGGTCCCATGAAGAAGAAGGCAGAAAGAAAAAACTTACTTTCTTGTAAAACCCTAAATCTTGAAACCCCTAGGTGTTGTTGTATGTGATGCAAGTTGCAAAGATGGTTAGTTACATCTAATCTTGATTAATCAAAATTATTTGATTTAAAATTATAAAAATTTAGATTTGATCTCAAAGATTTTATGATTTGATGTAACAAATTTACATAGAAAATTATTTTCAAAAACTTAACCATGTTGATGCAAAACTTAATTAAGAATTAAGCATTAAACCTAATAGATCTAGAATTATGATTTAGATCTAATGACATTGCATAAAACATAGGGCATGGGTTAGCTCAAATCAGATCCTTCTCTTTAATTGGGTTAGACCTAAGGTTAGAATCAAAGAATTGATTGACCATGTAGAGAAATTGATTAGTCTAATCAAATGTTGAATTAGATTGATTAGGATTTCTCTAATACAATAGTTGTAGATGGTCAAGTCGATTTCTTTGATTAGACCAAATGGACCTTGATTGTGGCTCAGTGGTTGAATCCAAATCATTAGGTTGGTCAAATCAAAACTAGTTAACTAATTGGTGTCAAAGGTAAGTTTGGCATTTCGATCAATGGTTTTTAATTGGGAGCAGCTTATCTGGCTATTTCGATAGTGTCTAAGACAAGCTTAGCAGACCCTCCCATCGATCTCACTTACCTGGCCAATTTGACGAACTAGATTTTGGTTAGATTGCTAAGTGATTCAAGTTAGCGCATGCCATTAAGGTTGATTAGTATGACTGATCTAGGTGCCAGTTCAATCAGCATGACCTAACTGTTGGGAATAGTGTCCCAAAGCCAATCGTCAGCCTGTTGACGGTTGTGCTCCTTTTGTATTAGTACATGAATTATAAATAAATAAAAGTTATTTTGGTATTTTTTCATCATAAATATTTCATCTTCTAATGAACTCCTGTGTTGTGGTGAAGTCCTTAGGACTATTTAGACTCGACAAAGGAGGATTTGTCGTTTAGTCCTTAAACATGTTCGCGACCAAATGATACGTTGTTACCAAGGACGACAACATTTATCGAGCATAGGTCATTGTGTGCCATATGGGTTGGTTGTCCTCATAACCAAAGAGTGTGGAGACACTGGTATGGCATACAGGTGAGATGTAATGGTATATCTGCACTGAACGTGACCAACTCCGGAGCTATTTCTGCTGTCAAGATTTGCTCCGATGGGATATGGGTATAAATGTCCCTCCGACCTGAGATCGCCACGGTGACTTGCAAGCAACTCACTGCACTTAGGCACTGGACTACCTGAATTTTTAATTCAGTGACGGAAGGTTGCTGGGTGTAGTCAAGTACTTGACTTGTCGGTGCGTGTGTCAAGATGGGATTGACCACTCCAGTTTAGGAGCTGTGTACAGTCGTGTTTCAATTTAGCAAAACCTTGGCCAGGGTAGTCCTAGTGAGGAGTCACAGGACTAATTGAGTTGAGCACGATTCGGATGATATGATCAGGGTTGACAGTTTAACTCTGAGTCATCCTAAACACAGGGGTCAAAAGGGATGAATTATACGGTAACCATATTCACGTAGGTTCTGAATGTTGCGATTGTGATTATTCGACCTATCCGGTCGTCGGGTACCATTGCTAGATGGTCACTTCGATTAGTACAGAAATTGGTTCCTGTGCTACCGGCTTAGGTTCGAACCTGCGGGGTCACACACATTAGAGGTTCCTTTCTGATCTGATGGCTGATTATGAGTCTTATCTATCTGAAACTCTATGATTGAGAATTAGAATTCTCTAATCATGAGTTCCACACATTTTGGGTACCGGGGTCAAAATTTTGAATTTCAAATTTTGAATTTGAAATTTGAACTCTTTGATCAGGGTTTCATATCGATGGTCTCTGATGCCTGATTGCCCATCGGATTTGGACTCAATATTTATGAGAGATTTAATTAGTAATTTAATCACTAATTAACTCAATTTGATTGAGTAATTATTTTTGGATCAAGTCCAATTGAATTGGATTCAGTTTGGATTGACCCGATTAGGTTAAATGTTGACCTAATCGCTAAGGTGGTTTAGTCCCTGATTTGATCAGGGGTTAGGTTTAGTTAATTCCTGATTTGATTAGGATTTTATTAAGCCTAATTAAGCCTAATTATGTTGGGTTTAATTTGGTCTAATTGTGCTCAACCTATTTTAAACTAGGTTGGCTCAATTTGAATCAAACCACCTTGTTTTAAATTCTCTGCGTCACCCAACTTCCTTGCACCCATTTGAATTCATGAGAAAAAACTTCTCGTGAAATTTTTCTCACGTAAAACCCTTCCCCACATCCTCATTTGTGTGCCATATGGATGGATAAATTAATTAGTTAGCCATTCAAATTCAAAGCATGTTTGAATTTGAATGGATAACTTATCACTTGCCCTTTCATCCTTATCCATTTTGTGCGCCACATTACTTACACGAGAAAAGGTTTCTCGTGAAACTTTTCCACACACAAAGAGCCACGCCCCTTCTCTTCTCACGCCCAAAAGGATAGGGATAAGTTGGTTTTCGTTTGAATTCAAATTTGATTTGAATTCAAATGTGTAACCTCTTGTCTTTATCCTCTCACGCGGATAAGACACGTTCGACGTTGTTTTAAAAAGAGGAGAAAGGTGGGACGTATGTAAAAAATTAGGAGAGAAACTTTGGGGCATGAGGAAGGCTTCTGTGCAAGGTGAAGGTCCAAAACCTTCCGAGAGAAAAAGAAAGAAAAGAGAGAAAATTGGGCGCAGGGTTTTTGGTGTGTACCCTAGGGTTTCTACCTAGGGTTCGGGAAGTGAGATTGGTGTGTCACGAGTGTTGTGAGTCCACCAAATTTCAGAGAGAGATCCATCAGCCTCTCAAGTAACTGTGCAGATGATCCGGAGCATCCGAGAAGTCGGCACACATCGATCGAAGGAGTTTGATCAACATCTGCCATCAAAAGGGTGAAATCACGAACTAGCATTCGTGAGGAGCTGATCAGACGGGAGCTTCGTGTGGACGATCCGCAGAGGACAGATAGTTGGGTGGCTGCGACGTGATGATCAGAGCCCTCCGACGGTGATCAGATTGCGATGATCGACTACCCGCAAAAGGTGATGTGTTCTGAACACAGTACTGTAAAACGTTTACTGATTCAAATTTGAATTTCAAATTTAAATGCATGCTGTTGTATCATATTTAGATCCTAGTGTAGGGTTAATTAGTATTAATTAATGAGATTAATTAATAATTTCGCTATAAAATAGTAATTTTGAAAAAGTTTTAAAATTACCATTTTTGCCCCTGCACTAAATTTTTGCTTCAATTGGTATCAGAGCAGGTTCTAGAATATGATATACATATGCATGCGTAGATTAAGGTATAATCTATAAGTTTAAATTTGAAATTCAAAATTCAAAATTTGAAATTCAAAAAGATTTGAAATTTGAAATTTGAAATTTGTTAGAAGTTTCAAATTTGAAATTCAAAATTTGAAATTTGAAATTTGGTTGAAATCTCAAATTTGAAATTTGAAATTTGAAATTCAAATTTGAAATTTGAAATTCAAAATTCAAAATTTGAAATTTGAAATTTGGTTGAAATCTCAAATTTGAAATTTGAAATTCGAAATTTAAAATTTGAAATTTAAAATTTGAAATTCAAAATTCAAAATTTAAAATTCAAAGATTGAAAATTCGAAATTTGAAATTTGGTTGAAATCTCAAATTTGAAATTTAAAATTTGAAATTTGAAATTTGAAATTTGAAATTTAAAATTTAAATTTTGAAATTTGTATATTTAGATATACTTGATCCAAGTAGCAAGTAATCTAATTGGGTTGGTTGCCATGGCCGTCCGGTCATAGGAGAAAAGTAGGGTTTAAAGGCCCTCTCTTCCCATTCGATGGGGTCTCCTATGGCGGTAGGGGTGCCGATGCAATTATATCCCATGCCGATGAAGCAGCGAAAGGACTTAATTAAAAATTTATCATGAATATGTTAGATTAGATCTAAAAGAAAATTTATGATTTATTTTGAGTTATTTTCTGTTATGAAATGAGCAATAGAATTGCTGTTTATAAAATGTGCTGACCCGTTTGTGAAATGAGTTAACACATTTGGTGAACAGAAAATAAAATCTTTCAAATTTAAAAATTATTTTCAAAATGCCAAACCCTGACCCATCAGCCCAAGTACTTAATTAAAAGAATTAAGTGTTGTCTAGTAGGTCTAGAATTGTGAATTAAGACCTAAGACAATTGCATAAACTTTTGGGTCAATGGGTTAGATGAATTAGGTCCATAATTGGGTTAGACCTAAGGTTAGTTTAAAAAATGGACGAATTGGAGTAATTGGTCAAATCTAATCAAAAGTTGAATTAGATTAGGTCAAGGACACTCTAGACTCAACTTCAATAGTTGTAGTTGAATGGGTCCATGTCTTTAACTAGACCAAGATGGACTTAATTCATGGCTACGCGGTGGAGCTCTATTTACTAAGTTGATCAAAATTAAAACTAATGAACCGGTTGGTGTCTAAGGTAAGTTCGGCAGTTTTGACCAGTGGTTCTTAAGCGGGAGCTACTCGCATTGATTCGATCATTGACGAGTTAATGGCAAATCCCCACCACTGATCTCACTTACCTGGCCAATCTGGTAAGTTAGATTTTGATTAGATCACTTGGTGATTAGAGCTCACCCATGTCATTAGGTAAATTAGTATGACTGATTTAGGTGCTCCTAATGCCAGCTTTAATTAAATCCTTTTTAATCTGACTTGGTGAAGTCAGTGGGAGGATTGAAATTGGCTGGATGATTTCTTCTCTACTATTCTTTAATAAAATCCTCAAAATTATTAGGTCCCTAAAATGATTAAGTTATAATGATAACTAAGTCATAGCCTCCCATTAAGTGAATGATAATGAGTCCATTAGTTCAATGATCATTGGAGGCCCAAAGGCCTGGTGCTCATTGGCTAATGGAATTATTATTCATAATATGATAATTTGATTGAGTCTTTCTGATGGTGGTTAGGTTGGCCGGCCAAAGTCGGGCCTGATCATTTATTGGTCCGATTCACTAAATTAAGTCATGTTAATGGTTGGACCTAACCAGATCTTTTCAGTGGAGGCCAAAGCCTACTGATTAGGTTCTGGGGCAAAATAAATTACTAGAAGTTGTTTAGAGAAACAACTGGTTAAGAACCTACCCATAGATGCACATGGGTTGACCAACCAAAGTTGGGCTCGTGTGTAGTCTGTGTGGATTCTAGTATCCATTAAGGAATTAAAGTAATTTTCGAATTGGAGGATGAGGCTACCAGTTCGTAAAAATATTGGGAAAAACTTTAGACTAAAGTCCAAGTCTTTAGTATTAATTTATGTACTAATAGAGGTCTCGTTTTCCTTTAAGCAGCTATGGCCACTACCCTGTCGCTCCGATCATTATTAGATAATGACAAGCTCATGGGACTCAATTTCGATAGCTGGTATCGAAAATTGAAAATCGTCCTTGAGCATGAACGGATCCTTTATGTAGTAACGGATCCAGCACCTGAGGAGCCAGCTCCGAACGCTAGTAAAGCGATCCGAGACACTTACTTGAAGTGGCTCAATGACCGCACCACCGTTCGATGTATTATGCTGGCAGCAATGAATGACGAGTTCAGCCGAAGGTTTGAGAACGCCCAGCCACAGGAGATGCTTCAAATGTTGAACGACTTCTTTGGCACGCCTGACGATGTTGAAAGGCACAAAACTAGTTGTGCTATTTTCAATGCTCGGATGAGGGATGGGGCCTCAGTCACTGATCATGTACTGTATATGATCGAGATGATTGAGCGCCTAAGCAAATTGGGCTTTCCTCTGCACGAGCAGCTCGGTAAGGATGCGATCCTTAATTCCTTGCCCAAGTCCTTCCTCCCATTCCTTACTCATTTTCGAATGACAAAGCCTGCAGTAAACTACCACGGATTGTTGGGGTTGCTGCAGAACTTTGAGAAGGATCACCAACTCCATAAGGAGTCGGTGAATGTAGTGGGAGGGTCTTCTTCTCGTCATCAACCCTTTGGGAAGGGGAAGAAGAACAAGAAGAAGAAAAATAAGAAGGTGCAATCTCATGCTGGGACAGTAGCACGGGGTCAGACCAAGAAGCGCAAGCATGACCAGAGCCAGGCGGAGTGCTTCTTTTGCAAGAAGCACGGGCATTGGAAGAGGAACTGTCCTCAATACATTGCCTCCCTGGATCCGAACAGGCCAAAGAAGAAGCAAGGTAATTATATGATAACTCCTTGCAACTTTTCGATTTGTGATACTACTGCCTAGGTATTGGATACCGGAAGCCCTTATCATATTTGTAATTCGATGCAGGGTCTGCAGGTCAGTAGAAGATTTGATGAAGGCGAGAGGTTCCTGAATGTTGGAGATGGAAGCAAAGTTCCAGTTCTAGCTTTAGGAATCATGAGTCTTGTAATCAATTCTCGTAATGTAATTCTGAGTGAATGTCACTATTGTCCAAGTTTTTTATTAAATATTATTTCTGTAGGCCTTTTGGCCATGTACGGTTATGATTTTTTAATAAAAGGAAATATTTGCAATATCATTTTGAATGGTGTTACAATATTTGTTGGACAATTAAATAATGGAATTTACTTACTATCACAGCCTGTTAATGTGGTTCAAAAATTCGGTAAACGCTCTAGAATAGATAATGTGTCAGAAGTCTACCTTTGGCACTGTAGGCTAGGTCATATCAATAAGAAAAGGATAAACAGGTTGGCTCAAGAAGGAATTCTTGAAGTTAGTGATTGTGAATCACTTCCAACCTGTGAGTCCTGTCTTCTTGGAAAGATGACCAAGTCACCTTTTACTGGAAAAGGTGAGCGAGCCAGTGAACTCTTAGGTCTGGTACATTCTGATGTATGTGGACCCATGAGCTCAAGTGCAAGAGGTGGATTTTTCTACTTCATAACCTTCACAGACGACCTATCTAGGTATGGGTATGTCTATTTAATGAAGCATAAGTCGGAATCATTTGAAATGTTCAAACTATTCCGAAATGAGGTAGAAAAACAAACTGGGAAGTGTATTAAAACTCTTCGATCTGATCGAGGAGGTGAATACCTTTCCAATGAGTTTCTGACGTATCTAGGGGAGAATGGGATTCTCTCTCAGTGGACTCCTCCTGGAACACCACAGCATAATGGTGTGTCTGAAAGGAGGAATCAGACCCTGTTAGACATGGTTCGATCCATGATGGGGTTTGCTGGTCTGCCGATCTCCCTCTGGGGATATGCACTCGAATCGGCTTGTTACCTTCTAAATAGAGTTCCGAGTAAGTCTGTAGCCAAAACGCCATATGAGATATGGATAGGACGTAAGCCAGTACTCTCGCACCTTAGGGTTTGGGGGTGTCCGGCTTATGTTAAACGTTTAATTACAGACAAGCTTGGACCTAGGTCTGACAAGTGTAATTTTATAGGGTACCCAAAAGAGATCAAAGGGTATTATTTCTACCTTGCTGATGAGCAAAAGGTGTTTGTCAGCCTTAAGGCAATCTTTTTAGAAAAGGAGTTCCTTAGTGAAGGAACTGTTGCCTCTAAAGTCGAACTTGACGAAGTTCGACAGGTGGAAAAACCGACACATGTTACTGAACCTGAACCGGATTTGATTAGATCAGATCCAGAGCCCATTGATTGTGCACCCTTAAGGCGGTCTGGTAGAGTACCACATCAACCGGACAGATATTATGGTTTCTTGGTCCGGGATGGTGATCCTATCGAACTTGATGAAAACGATGAGGATCCGATCACCTACATGGATGCAATGCAGAGACCCGACTCTGAGAAATGGCTAGAGGCCATGAAATCCGAAATGGAGTCCATGAAGGTCAACGATGTGTGGACATTGGTTGACCCACCCGAAGGAGTAAAACCCATAGGGTGTAAGTGGGTCTTCAAAAGGAAGAGGGGCGCAGACGGAAAGGTGGAGACCTATAAAGCCCGTCTGGTTGCCAAGGGATATCGTCAACGTTATGGTATAGACTATGACGAGATGTTTTCTCCTGTGGCAATGCTCAAATCCATTCGGATTATGCTTGCGATAGCTGCCCATCTGGACTATGAAATCTGGCAGATGGATGTGAAGACAGCTTTCCTAAATGGAGAGCTGGACGAAGAGGTGTATATGATACAACCTGAAGGGTTCACATCCACAGATGAGTCTAAGGTGTGCAAGCTACAGAGGTCCATTTATAGACTTAAGCAGGCATCTCGGAGTTGGAACATACGTTTTGATAGGACGATCAAAACGTATGGCTTCGTTAAGAACGGAGAAGAACCCTGCATTTATAAGTGGGCTAATGGTCCAGCAGTAGTATTTCTTGTATTGTATGTGGATGACATTCTCTTAATCGGGAATGATGTCCCTGCATTACAGAGAATAAAGATTTGGCTATCGTCACAGTTCTCCATGAAGGATCTGCGAGAAGCTTCCTACATCCTAGGGATGAGGATCTATAGGGATAGATCCAAAAAGTTGCTTGGCTTATCCCAGTCCACGTACATTGATACTATGCTGAAAAGGTTCAGCATGGAAAATTCCAAGAAAGGCTATCTACCGATAGGCCATGGAATTTCTCTCTCGAAGAGGGATTGTCCGACAACACCTCAAGAGAGAGAGCGTATGGGTAGGATTCCATATGCTTCGGCAGTGGGATCTATCATGTACGTCATGACATGTACACGACCAGATGTGGCATACTCACTAGGGGTAGTGAGTAGATACCAATCTGATCCAGGAGAGAATCACTGGAAGGTTGTTAAAACCATCCTGAAGTATTTGAGAAATACTAAGGACCAGTGGCTTATATATGGTGAATCGAACTTGAGACTTATAGGGTTTACAGACTCTAGTTTCCAGTCTGATCGAGATGATAGCAAGAGTGTGTCAGGATTTATTTTTACCCTTAATGGTGGGGCTGTCTGCTGGAAGAGTTCCAAGCAGCACACTGTGGCTGATTCAGTATGCGAGGTGGAGTATATTGCTGCATCAGATGCTGCCAAAGAAGCGGTGTGGCTGAGAAATTCATCACCGAGCTCGGAGTAGCACCCTCCCTTGTTGGTCCAGTTCTGCTCTATTGCGACAGCTCTGGAGCCATTGCTCAGGCGAAGGAACCAAAGGCACACCAGCGGACGAAGCATATTCTGCGCCGCTACCATCTCATCCGGGAGATCGTGGATCGAGGTGACGTCGACCTTCAGAAGATCGACGGGAAGGAGAACCTGGCCGACCCATTCACTAAAGCCATTGCGGTGAAGGAGTTCAACGACTACAAGTTGAAGATGGGTATTAGATACTGCACGGATAGGCTTTAGGCCAAGTGGGAGATTGTTGGGAATAGTGTCCCAAAGCCAATCGTCAGCCTGTTGACGGTTGTGCTTTTTTGTATTAGTACATGAATTATAAATAAATAAAAGTTATTTTGGTATTTTTTCATCACAAATATTTCATCTTCTAATGAACTCCTGTGTTGTGGTGAAGTCCTTAGGACTATTTAGACTCGATAAAGGAGGATTTATCGTTTAGTCCTTAAACATGTTCGCGACCAAATGATACGTTGTTACCAAGGACGACAACATTTATCGAGCATAGGTCGTTGTGTGCCATATGGGTTGGTTGTCCTCATAACCAAAGAGTGTGGAGACACTGGTATGGCATACAGGTGAGATGTAATGGTACATCTGCACTGAACGTGACCAACTCCGGAGCTATTTCTGCTGTCAAGATTTGCTCCGATGGGATATGGGTATAAATGTCCCTCCGACCTGAGACCGCCACGGTGACTTGCAAGCAACTCACTGCACTTAGGCACTGGACTACCTGAATTTCTAATTCAGTGACGGAAGGTTGCTGGGTGTAGTCAAGTACTTGACTTATCGGTGCGTGTGTCAAGATGGAATTGACCACTCCAGTTTAGGAGCTGTGTACAGTCGTGTTTCAATTTAGCAAAACCTTGGCCAGGGTAGTCCTAGTGAGAAGTCACAGGATTAATTGAGTTGAGCACGATTCGGATGATATGATCAGGGTTGACAGTTTAACTCTGAGTCATCCTAAACACAGGGGTCAAAAGGGATGAATTATACAGTAACCATATTCACGTAGGTTCTGAATGTTGCGATTGCGATTATTCGACCTATCCGGTCGTCGGGTACCATTGCTAGATGGTCACTTCGATTAGTACAGAAATTGGTTCCTGTGCTACCGGCTTAGGTTCGAACCTGCGGGGTCACACACATTAGAGGTTCCTTTCTGATCTGATGGCTGATTATGAGTCTTATCTATCTGGAACTCTATGATTGAGAATTAGGATTCTCTAATCATGAGTTCCACACATTTTGGGTACCGGGGTCAAAATTTTGAATTTCAAATTTTGAATTTGAAATTTGAACTCTTTGATCAGGGTTTCATATCGATGGTCTCTGATGCCTGATTGCCCATCGAATTTGGACTCAACATTTATGAGAGGTTTAATTAGTAATTTAATCACTAATTAACTCAATTTGATTGAGTAATTATTTTTGGATCAAGTCCAATTGAATTGGATTCAGTTTGGATTGACCCGATTAGGTTAAATGTTGACCTAATCGCTAAGGTGGTTTAGTCCCTGATTTGATCAGGGGTTAGGTTTAGTTAATTCCTAATTTGATTAGATTTTATTAAGCCTAATTAAGCCTAATTATGTTGGGTTTAATTTGGTCTAATTATGCTCAACCTATTTTAAACTAGGTTGGCTCAATTTGAATCAAACCACCTTGTTTTAAATTCCCTGCGTCACCCAACTTCCTTGCACCCATTTGAATTCACGAGAAGAAACTTCTCATGAAATTTTTCTCATGTAAAACCCTTCCCCACGTCCTCATTTGTGTGCCATATGGATGGATAAATTAATTAGTTAGCCATTCAAATTCAAAGCATGTTTGAATTTGAATGGATAACTTATCACTTGCCCTTTCATCCTTATCCATTTTGTGCGCCACATTACTTACACGAGAAAAGGTTTCTCATGAAACTTTTCCACGCACAAAGAGCCACGCCCCTTCTCTTCTCACGCCCAAAAGGATAGGGATAAGTTGGTTTTCGTTTGAATTCAAATTTGATTTGAATTCAAATGTGTAACCTCTTGTCTTTATCCTCTCATGCGGATAAGACACGTTCGATGTTGTTTTAAAAAGAAGAGAAAGGTGGGACGTGCGTAGAAAAATTAGGAGAGAAACTTTGGGGCATGAGGAAGGCTTCTGCATAAGGTGAAGGTCCAAAACCTTCCGAGAGAAAAAGAAAGAAAAGAGAGAAAATTGGGCGCAGGGTTTTTGGTGTGTACCCTAGGGTTTCTACCTAGGGTTCGGGAAGTGAGATTGGTGTGCCACGAGTGTCGTGAGTCCACCAAATTTAGAGAGAGATCCATCAGCCTCTCAAGTAACTGTGCAGATGATCCAGAGCATCCAAGAAGTCGGCACACATCGATCGAAGGAGTTCGATCAACATCTGCCATCAAAAGGGTGAAATCACGAACTAGCATTCGTGAGGAGCTGATCAGACGGGAGCTTCGTGTGGACGATCTGCAGAGGCCAGACAGTTGGGTGGCTGCGACGTGATGATCAGAGCCCTCTGACGGTGATCAGATTGTGGTGATCGACTACCCGCAAAAGGTGATGTGTTCTGAACACAGTACTGTAAAATGTTTACTGATTCAAATTTGAATTTCAAATTTAAATGCATGCTGTTGTATCATATTTAGATCCTAGTGTAGGGTTAATTAGTATTAATTAATGAGATTAATTAATAATTCCGCTGTAAAATAGTAATTTTGAAAAAGTTTTAAAATTACCATTTTTGCCCCTGCACTAAATTTTCGCTTCACTAACCTAATTCAGTGACTTGGTGAAGTCAGTGGAAAGATTGTGGTCTACTGATTAAACTTTTCTTCTCTCTTCTTCTCTAAATTGATTAAATCTTCTAAATTATTAGGTTCTTAAAATGAGCTAGTTATGGTGATAACTAGATCATAGCCTCCTATTAAAGTGAATGGTAATGGATCCATTATTCATGATTGACATTGCAGGCACCATCCGTCTGGTGTTCACTCTAAATAATGAAATTATCATTCATCATATAATGATGATGTTAAACTATCTGATGATGGTTGGATTGACAAAGCCATCCTCGAGCCTGATCACTTATTAGTTAGAATCACTGAGTAGGTTCATGTTAATGATTTGTCCTAACCAAAATTTTCAATGGAGGCCTATTGCCTACTAAAATAAGATCTGGAGCTAAATTAAATACTAGAAGTTGTTTGAAAAAATAATTGGTTGAGAACCTACCCATAGGTGTATATGGGTTGATCGAGCCATCCTCGGACCTATATATAGTCTGTGTGAATTCTAGTATCTGCTAAAGAATTAAGGTAATTCCTCAAATTGGAGTAGAGGCTACCAATTCGTATAAAATAATGGAAGGATCTTTAGACTAAAGTCTAAGTCTTTAGGATTAACAAATTCATATACTAATTAGGTTTTATATTTTTTTTGTGTGTGTAGATGTGGCCTCAAACTTGTCACTCCGATCATTGTTGGACAGTGAGAAGCTTATCGGATCAAATTTTAATAATTGGTATCGAAAGTTAAAGATAGTCCTGGAGCACGAGAGGATCCTTTATGTAATAACGGATCCGGTACTTGAAGAGCCTGCTCCCAACACCTGAGATGCGGTCTCCTACAAGCCAATCACATACAGGATGCGGTAGAGTATTTTCTGTAATTTATCTTTCAAACTCATATAATTTTTATTAATTTATTAATAAAATAGATATTTTTGATTCATTATATGCTGATCTTTTTGTTCTTAAGATTATAATGAACCCCATAGGTCCGACAATGATTTTAGGGGCATGATGAGATTACGCCAATGAGACCTAAATCCTTGATAGCCATGATCTAAAATATTCTCAATCATTGATTTATTGAGTCGGGGATCAATGATACCTGTAAGACTGGCATGTCCTATGTATGCTCAAAAATGAGGGTGGTTGATCTCACAACCACTTGTATGGTGACACTAATACAAGGATATGGGTGCTCATTAGAGAATGAGTTCACTGAGTAGACCTGTGAAAGAATATCAGATGGAGTCTTATTTACATGTCAACTGATGATTCTCTAGTGGGAGTTATGTAAGTGATCTTTTGACCTGAGATAGCCATGGTACCTTGTGTACATGGATCTATATTTTGGTTCACTTCCTAACTTGGTTCTTTGATCCTTGTATAGGATGTTCTGGATATAGTGAAGTGTCCATAGAGATTGTGAGTGATCAATAAAGGATCAGTCACTCCTAATAAGGGGAGCGAACATCTTATGTGATCTTATAGGTCAGTGATTCTGGATGTCTTTGGCCAAAGTAGGATGATAATTAGAAAAGAGTTTCTAATATATCATCAACTGAATTATCGCTTTCTGATCAAGATACATAAAGATAAGTGATTGAGTTTGATATATTTTCATGCCCACAGCTCATCTACAATGTTGTTTGACTGAAGAATTGAATTACATGGTAACTTACCGCTGAAGGATATTTTGATAAATTTTTATCAAAATTTTAAATCTTTCGGATAGTCATGACACATTGCTAGACGTCAATCTTGACTTATGGACTCATCAAAATTAAAAGAGTTTAATTTAAAAATTAAGTAGGAAGAGTTCTAGTTGATTGAGACTCTTCGGATGATCTAATCTAATCGGATTAGGATTACGTTGAAAGTTTGGATCCATTGTTGGCTAGATTTGGAATTCAATGGATCATACACTTTGAGATTTGACTTTGGTCTGATTTTATTAAGATTTATTATAAATTCTAAAGGTTAATTTGATATTCTAGCATATTGTATTAACTTAGGTTCCTAAATTGGTTTAGATCAGAGTGTTTGAACTAATCTTGACCAGTTGTCTTTGACCTAATAGGATTGAGTCAATTTTGATTGGATTCTTATCCAACTTGAAAAAGTTTCAAATGGAGGACTCCTCTGTGCCCATCAGATGCCATACCAAAATATTAATGCCGCCTGACTCTTTTTAGCATGTGAAGATGAAGAGTCCTTCTTCATGAAGATTCTTATCTTAACGCATTGCCTTAAATGCTCAACCAGATCTCTTATGATTTAATGCCAATTTAATATGAGATTTTTATGAGACGTAGAAGAGGAGGAGTCCTTTTGTATGAAGGCTCTCCTGTATTAAAAATTCCACACGATGAATTTATTCACCATGTGAGAAAGTAGAGTGCCAACCACAGAAGGACTCTCCTACACCAAAAATTCCATACGATGAATTTATTCACCACGTGAGAAAGTGGAGTGCCAAAGATTGGCGCCCCTTAGTCCTTCTCACATCCCTTGGTCCCTTATTTAAATGGGATATCCCATATGGCCCAGGTGTTAGATTTTTGGGTGGAAAACTGAGATAATTGATGTGTAAATTAGAGAAAAAATTTTAGAAAAAATCTGAGAAAAAGGTAAGAAAAAATTTGAGTGGCAAAAGTTATAAGAAGGATGGTGAGAGAATTAGCAAGTGTTGCAAGTATATTCTAGGATTTGGTTTTTTCATGTGTTGGAGCTCAAAACCAAATTCTAGATTGTAAGACATCAGAAGAGTATCTTCTTGACGTAAATCTAATGGTAAGATCGAAGGCGACTGGACTTTGGTGTAATCGTTCTTTGAGTTTGAAGCTGGCAGTGTTCTTAAAAATACAAGACTGTGGCGGCACATCGATTAGAAAGAATCTTGGCCAACTTCCATGTGGACGACCATTGGAGGGCTTCTACTTTGGAGTCTCATGAAGATCACCAATGTGCCACATTATCTTTTTGGTGAAAGTAAAAATTTTATCCCTTTTGCATGCTTGTTTCGTTTTGATCGACATCGGCAAGGTGATTCTAGAGTTTGGATTTTGACTCGATAGTTTAACTGTTAAAGCTATTGACTTATTTGATTTTAAAATTTTAAAAATTATTTTTCACTATGTGGTCAAAATTCAACAGTGGTATCAGAGTCACCCTTGTTTGATTCGATCAAACAAGTGCAAAGTAGTAGTATAGAATTGTTCTTGTTCATATATTGCCAAGAATATTGTTTCGATTTTTAGCATCGATCTTTAAATTTAATAATTATTTTTGATTTTATAAGAAATATGAAATTAAATTTTATTTATTAAATTATAAATTTATGATAATTTAAAATTTATATTATTATGGTAGCTTGATGCTTAAATCGATTTATGGTTAAGGGTGTTATGCATGCCTAATATGATTAGGGTTTGCTTGATTACTTGAATTTGCTTGACATATGTTATGTCTTCTATTGCACCCTTATATGATTTTTGGCATGATTATATGATTTCTATTATGACTTGTAGATGTATGTCAAATTGCATAATATGTTTAGCACATTTTATGTAGTTATAGTTAGGATGTGCCAAGACCAGTTCAAAGATCCTCTTAAAAATTATATTAAGTTGTAATGTTAGGATTCACCTTCAATTCAAATGTCGAATTCATTAGATCAATTGGTGTTGAGAAAAGTGTGAAAGGTGATTTTCTAATTAGGTTCCTATGCTGGTCTGTCCAACTTTGTTGGTGTCTAAGAAAAGCTATGGGGAGCTTCCCACCTACTGACCTGGTCAAATTGGTCTTATTAACTTTTAGATTTAGATTGATTAGTAATGTAGACATTACAAGGACCTTCTTTCAAACTTGATCAATAGAGTATATCAAGATCTTAGTGAGCTTGTTGTGCTATCCATAAGACTTATTATAGAAATTGATATGACGTTGGCCAAGTGCATATTGATGCTTATGGCATATTTGAATAGTATTGCTTTGTTGTACTATTCACAAGGGCATCATTGTTTTAAGTATAACCATATGGGATTGAAGGATTAACTTAACTAGAATATTATAGTTTATTGTACTATCCATAAGACTATATGTGATCTAGAGGCAAGAGAAAAAAATATTGAGAATTATATAAGTATAATTGGTAAAGAGTTACCTACTCTTGAGCTCATGAATACTTGTTGCACTATCCACAAGGTGTTTGTGAGGAATAGAGATCTCAATCCCACTAAGAAATATTAGTATATTTCTCGATTTTCATACTCGAGGGCTATGAAGTTTGATAAAATAGTGGGAGATACAATTAGACAAAAATCCTAATCTAGTTGTGAATGTCATCATGAGTTGTCTGCTTATATAGTGTTCTTGTTATTGTAGATTAACTACACATATGGCATCCTCACTATCACTTAGAGGCATACTAGATGCAAATAAATTGATCGGACCAAATTACATCGATTGGTTAAGAAACTTGAGAATAGTTCTCATTTAGGAGAAAGTCTTCTACATTCTGGATAGACCTGCACCAGATTCACTTGGGAAAGATACTTCCGAGGAGGAAAGGGCCATATACAAGATGTGAAAAGAGGACAGTATGACGGTCAAATGCATCATGCTTGCCTTGATGAGCAATGAGCTTCAGAGGCAGCATGAGGACATAGATGTTCCCTCTATACTCCTTAATCTTAAGGAGTTATATGGAGAACAAAGTAGATTGCTAGATATGAGATATCTAAGCAGTTATTCCATGTCCGCATGACAGAAGGCACCTCTGTGCAAACGTATGTCTTGAAGATGATTGATTTGATCACTCGTCTGGGACAACTGAATTTTGCCATAGACGGTGAACTTAGCTAGGATTTGATCCTGCAGTCTCTCTTTGACTTCTTTTATCAGTTTGTTATAAATTACCATATGAACAAACTGAACACTGGCCTGCCTGAGCTGCTGAACATGTTGAAAATAGTAGAGGGCCATTTCAAGGGTGAAAAGGCTTTGGTATTTCTTGTCAATAAGATCAACAAGAAGAAAGATAAGAAGGGTTCTAAGAAAAAGATGAACCCTAAGGCTAGCATCTCCAAAAAGAAGATGAAGAAGGTCTCCACCAAAGGTACTTGCTATCATTATGGCAAGGAGGGCCACTGGAAGAGAAATTTCAAGGAATACCTTGCGACCGTGAAACCAACAAATGTTGCCCAAGGTTTGTATATGATACAAACTAATTTATCATTAAGTATTTTATTTTCAGATTCTTAGATTTTAGATACCACCTGTAGTTCACACTTTTGTAAATCATTGCAGGATCTATAGGAAATAAAGAGTCTGAATAAAGATGACTTTGAGCTGTTCGATGCTAGTGGAGAGTCCATTCAGGCCGAATTCATAAGAACTAGAGTTTTGAAGTTGCCTTCAAGCAAAGTTTTGAAACAAAGACCTGTTATTATATCTCTAATATCATTAGAAATATTATTTCTGTACCATTATTATTAAAATAAGATTTTGAAATAAAAGCAAAAAATAATGATTGTTCTATATATTTTTCAAATGAATATTATGAAAGTACTTATATTGATAATGGTCTTTTATTTTTTTTTATTTAATGATAATGTACTTCATATTGATAATATGAAGAAAAAAAAGAGAGAGGATGTGAATATCACATACCTCTAGCACTGCCGACTTGGTCATATAAATAAGTCAATAATTAATAAGTTATACAAAGATAAATTTTTTGATCCTTATGATTTCAAATCATATGAAACTTATGAATCTTGTCTCATGAAAAAAATGATCAAGACTCCATTTACCGGATATGGAGAAAGGATGAGTGACATATTGGACCTTGTACATACTGATGTTTGTGGTCCAATGTCAATTCAAGCTAGAGGTGGATACTCTTACATCATCACATTTATTGATAATAGGTCTAGGTTTGGATATGTATATTTAATGAAATATAAATCCAAAGCCTTTGATAAATTTAAAGAGTATCAAAGAATGGTTGAGAAACAACTGGTAAAGTATTAAAGCTCTTCGATCTGATTGAGGAGGAGAATACTTGTCTAGTGAGTTTCTCAATTATTTAAAATAAAATAAAATTCTCTCTCAATGGTACCTCCTTATACTCCAATTAAATAAAATTATGGAAAGAAAAAATCATACCTGATTAGATATGGTGCAGTCCATGATGTGTTTCACAGATCTTTCGATATCCTTTTAGGGATATGCCCTCGAGGCCGCAGTGTATGTTTTAAATAAAGTGCCTTCTAAATCTATTTCTAGCACTCCATATGAGATATGAAAAGAAAAAAGACCCAGTCTTAAGCATCTTAAGATTTAGGATTGTCCAGCTTATGTGAAAAATATTGATGGACATAAGCTGGATGCTAGATTAGAAAAATACAGGTTTGTGAGTCACCCCAAGAAGAGTATAGGATACTACTTCTACCACCCTACTCAACAAAAGGTGATTGTTAATAGATATGTCATTATTTTGGAGAAAGAGTTTATCCAAGAAGGAGGCAGTGGGAGGTTTGTTAAATTTGTGGAAGTTTAAAACTTACAATCCATCCAGGATTCACAAAACCCATTGTAGAGTACGTAATGTACCATTCAGATATGAATTTATCATTAAGAATGATAATACATCCCACATCATTGAGAATGATGATCCCACGACCTATTCAAAAGCTATCATGAGTAGCGACTCTAACAAATGGCTCAATACCATGAAATCCGAAATGGACTCTATATATATCAACCAAGTTTTGACTTTAGTTGATGCACCTAAGAGTGTGACCCCAATAGGTTGCAAATGGATCTTCAAAAATAAGATTGGAGCAGATGGCCAGGTAGAGACCTATAAGGCCAGGCTAGTGGCAAAAGATTTTAGACAAAAATAAAGTATAGATTATGAAAAAACTTTTTTGCCAGCAGCCATACTCAATTGTATTCAGATAATGCTTGCTATTGCAGCATACTATGACTATGAGATCTGATAGATGGATGTTAAGACTGCCTTCCTCAATAAAAATTTTGAGGAAGAAGTCTATATGACTCAGTCAGAGGGATTTGTCTCTAATGAAAGAGCAAATCAGATATGCAAGCTAAATAAATCCATTTATGGATTAAAACAAGCATGGAAGAGATGGAACATCTATTTTGATGAGACAGTCAAATTATTTGGCTTTATCAAAAATATGGATGAGCTTTGTGTGTACAAGAAGACTAGTGGTAGTGCTGTTGTCTTCTTGGTCTTATATGTAGATGGCATACTACTCATTAGGAATGATATCCCGATGTTGCAATCGATCAAGACATGGCTATCATAAAAGTTGTTCATGAAAGATTTGGGTGAAGCATCCTATATACTTGATATAAAGATCTATAGGAATAGATCAAAAATGATGCTAGGCTTGTCCCAGTTTAGGTATATTGACCTTGTGTTGAAGAGGTTCAACATAGAGGGAAGTAAAAGAGGTTACTTGCCCATAGATCATAGCATACAACTCTCCAAGAAGATGTCTCCTAAGACATTTGAAGAGAGAAATAGAATGAGTTCTGTTCCTTACGCTTCAGCTGTAGGATCAGTATATATACTATGTTATGTACCAGGCATGATGTGACTTATGTCTTGAGTATTGTAAGCAGATTTTAGGCAAATCTCGGAGAGGATCATTGAAAAGCTGTGAAAAATATACTCAAGTACTTGAGAAGGACTAGAGATACTTTTCTAATATATGGAGGATCTGATTTAAAACTGAAAGGTTATACTGATTCTAATTTTTAATCTGATCTGGATGATAGCAAATCTATATCTGGATATGTGTTCACTCCGTATAGTGGTGCAGTAAGTTGAAAGAGTTTCAAATAGCAAACTGTTGCTGACTCGATCACTGAGCTGAGTATATTGCTGCTAGTGAGGCTATTAAGGAGGCCATCTGTATGAAAAAAATTATTACAGAGTTGGGTATGGTTTCAGGGATTGAACAACCAGTGCCCCTTTATTATGATAATACTGGGGTAGTTGATCAAGCCAAAGAATCAAAATCTCATCATAAATCCAAACACATCCTAAGATGATTCCATCTCATTCGGAAGAAAGTCGAAAGACGTGATGTGATTGTAGAGCGAGTTGACACCAAGAATAATATAGCCGATCTGTTCATTAAGACCTTGTTAATGTAGCAGTTTGATCGCCACCTTGATTGCATGGGCATCAAGTATAGGGGCGATTGGCTTTAGTGCAAGTGAGAGATTGAAAGAATAATGCCCTACAAGCCAATCGCATATGGGATGCGATAGGATATTTTCTATAATTTATTTTTCAGACTTATATAATTGATATTAATTTATTAATAAAATAGATATTTTTGATTCATTATATGTTGCATCTTTTTGTTCTTAAGATTATAATGAATCCCATAGGTCTGGCAATGGTTTTAGGGTCGTGATGAGATCACACCAGTGAGACCTAAATCTTTGATAGCCATAATCTAAAATATTTTTAGTCGTTGGTTCATTGAGTTAGAGATCAATGATACCGATAAGACTGGCATTTCCTATGTATGCTCATAAATGAGGGTGGTTGATCTCATAACCACTTGTGTGGTGACACTAATACAAGGATATGGGTGCTTATTAGAGAATAAGTTCACTGAATAGACCTGTGAGAGAACATCAAATGGAGTCTTATTTATATGTCAACTGATGATTCTTTAGTGGGAGTTGTGTAAGTGATCCTTTGACCTGAGATCGCCATAGTACCTTATATACATGGATCCATATTTTGGTTCACTTCCTAACTTGGTCCTTTGATCCTTATATGGGGTGTTCTAGATATGGTTAAGTATGCATGGAGGTTATGAGTGATCAATAAGGGATCAGTTACTTCTAATAAGGAGAGTGAACATCCTATGTGATCTCATAGATCGATGATTCTGAAAGTCTTTGACCAAAGTAGGTTGATAATTAGAAAAGTATTTCTAATGTATCATTAATTGAATCATCATCTTTTGATTGAAATATATAAAGATAAGTGATTGGATTTGATATATTTTTATACCCACAACTCATCTAGGATGTTATTTGACTGAAAGATTGAATTACACGGTAACTTACCACTGAAGAATATTTTAATAATTTTTTATCAAAATTTTAAGTCTTTTAGATAGTCATGATACATTGCTAGATATCAATTTGGACTTGTGGACTCATCAGAATTAAAAGAGTTTAATTTATAAATCAATTAGGAAGAGTCCTAGTTGATTGGGACTCTTCGGGTGACCTAATCTGATCGGATTAGGGTTACATCGAAAGTTTGGATCCATTGCTAGCAAGATTTGGAACCCAATGGGTTACACACTTTAAGATTTGGCCTTCATTTGATTTAATTAAGATTTAATATAAATTTTAAGGGTTAATTTGATATGCTAGCACATTGTATTAACCTAAGTTCCTAAATTGGTTTAGATCAAAGTGTTTGAGCTAACCTTGACCAGTTGTCTTTGACCTAATGGGATTGGGTCAATTTTGATTAGATTCTTATCCAACTTGAAATAATTTTAAGTGGAGAAGGACTCCTCTACACCCACCAGATGCCATGCCAAAATATTAATGTTGCCCTACTCTTTTTAGCATGTGAAGATGAAGAGTCCTTCTTCATGAAGACTCTTATCTTAACGCGTTGCCTTAAATACTCAACTAGATCTCTTATGATTTAACACCAATTTAACATGAAATTTTTATAGAATGTAGAAGAAGAGGAGTCCTTCTATGTGAAGGCTCTCCTATGCCAAAAATTCTACACAGTGAATTTATTCACCATGTGAGAAAGTGGAGCACCAAAGGTTGGCACCCCTTGGTCCTCTCACGTCCCTTGGTCCCTTATTTAAATGGGACATCCTATATGACCCATGTGCTAGATTTTTGCATGGAAACTAGAGATAAGTAGTGTGTAAATCAAAGGGAAAATTTTGAAAAAATTTGAGAAAAAGGCAAGAAAAAATTTGGGTGACAAAAGTTATAAGAAGGGTGGTGAGAGAATTAGCAAGTGTTGCAAGTGTGACCTAGGGTTTGGTTTTTTCATATGTTGGAGCTCAAAATCAAATCCTAGATTATGACATATCTAAAGATTGTCTTCTTGGCATAACTCTGGTGGCAAGATCAGAGGTGACTGGGCTTTGATGTGATCGTTCCTTGAGTTCGAAGCCGGTAGTGTTCTTAAGAAGATAAGGCTGCGACGGTGCACCAGTTAGGATGGACCTTGGCCAACTTCCATGTGGATCACCATTGGAGAGCTTCTACTTTGGAGTCCCATAGAGATCACCAACATGCCATATTATCTTTTTGATGAAAGTAAAAATTTTATCTCTTTTGCATGCTTGTTTCCTTTTGATCGACATCGATAAGGTGATTCTAGGATTTGGGTTTCGGCTCGATAGTTTTAATTGTTAAAGCTATTGACTTATTTGATTTTAAAATTTTAAAAATTACTTTTCACTGCATGGTCGAAATCCAATAGAGATATTTATTTGAAGTGGTTCAATGATCGCACCATGGTTCATTGTATTATGCGGGTCTCTATGAATGATGAGTTTAGTCAAAAATTTGAAGAGGCTCAACCAGAGAAAATACTTCAAGTGTTGAGGGATTCCTTTGGTACTCCTGACAACGTTGAGCAGCATAAGACTAGTTACACCATATTCAACACTTGAATGAGGAAGGGTGAATCTGTTACCGATCATGTATTGTATATGATCGAGCAGATTGAAAAATTGAACAAACTCAACTTTTCCTTGCAAGAACAATTGGAGAAGGATACGATCCTGAACTCCCTACCCAAGTCCTACCTATTATTCCTCAGTCATTTCAGAATGACGAAGCCTTAGTCAACTATCACAGTCTGTTGGGGTTGCTACAAATTTTTGGGAAAAATCACCAGCTCCACAAGGAGACGGTGAATCTAGTGAGAGGATCTTCTTCAGGTAGTCATCATCCCATTAAGAAAGAGAAAAAGAAGAAGAATAAGAAGGTGCCTGGTATTGGGAGTCAATCCCAAAAACTCAAGTTCAAGACTGATCAAAGTCAGACAGAGTGCTTCTTTTGCAAGAAGCAGGATCACTGGAAGAGAAATTATCCTCAATATATCACTTCCCTTGATCTAAATAGGCCAAAGAAGAAGAAGCAATTAGTTGCTGGACAAGGTACTTATATAATAACACCTTGTAACTTCTCTCTTTTTGATACAAAGACTTGGGTATTGGATATCGGTAGCCCTATTCACATTTACAATTCATTGCAAGGTCTTCAGGTTACTAAGAAATTTGGAGATGGTGAGAGATTCCTGAATGTTGGAGATGGAAGATCAGTTCCAGTTCTAGCTTTAGGAATCATCAAGTTTGTATTCGAGTCTCGATACATTGTTCATGATGAGTGTCATTACTGTCCTATTTTTTTTTAAATATTATTTTTATTGGCCTTTTGGCCAATTGCAATTATGAAATATCAATAAAGAAAAATTTTTGTGATATCATTTTGAATGGTGTTATAATTTTGCATGGACAGTTGAACAATGGTATCTATGTTGTATCTAGGCCTAATGTAATGTACATTTCAAATAAATGCCCTAGAATAGATGATGTCACGGATGCCTACCTTTGGCATTGTAGACTAGGTCATATCAATAAGAACATGATGAACAAGTTAGCTCAAGAAGAAATTCTTAATAAAAATGATTATGAATCGTTACCTACATGTGAGTCTTGTTTGCTTGGAAAGATGACCAAGTCACCTTTTACAAAAAAAGATGAATGAGCCAGTGATATGCTGGGTCTGATACATACTGATGTATATGGACCCATGAGCATATGTGCCAGAGGAGAATATAGCTACTTTATTATATTTACAGATGACCTATCTAGGTATGAGTAAGTCTACTTGATAAAATATAAATTTGAATCATTTGAAATGTTCAAATGGTTCTGTAATGAAGTAAAGAAATAAATTGAAAAAAGTATTAAAACTCTTCGATCTAATCGAGGAGGTGAATACCTCTCCAGTGAATTTCTACATATCTAAGAGAGAATGGGATTTTCTTCCAATGGATCCCTCCAGGGATACCACAACATAATGGTATCTTGAAAAGGAGGAATCGAATCTTGATGGATATGGTAGGGTCTATGATGGGGTTTGTAATTCTGTCGATCTCCTTTTGAGGATATGCACTTGAAACAACCTATCTTGTACTCGATAATATTTTGAGCAAGTTAGTTAGTAAGACACCATATAAGATATGGTCAGGGCATAGGTTGAACCTCTCTTACTTTAGGGTCTAGGAATGTCCGACTTATGTTAGACAATTACAAACTGACAAGCTTAGTCCTAGGTTCGATAAGTATAATTTCATAGAATACCCCAAGAAAATAAGAGGATATTACTTTTACCTACATGCTGAATAAAAGATGTTTGTCAGCAGTAAGGCACACTTTTTGAAAAAAAAAATTCTTAGTGAAAGAATAAGTGCCTCCAAAATTGAACTTGATGAAGTTTGATAGGTAGAAGAACCGACACCAATGATTGAATCTGAATCAAATTTAATAAGATCAAACCTAGAGCCCAACACACATTCTTAAGGCGATCCGATAGAGTACTGCATCAGCTAGATAGATACTTAGGCTTCTTGGTCTGGGATGGGGATCCTGTTGAACTTGATGAGAACAATGAGGATCCGATCACCTACATGGATGCGATGTAGAGGTCTGACTCTGACAAATGACTTGAAACTATGAAATTCAAAATGAAGTCCATGAAGGTCAATGATGTATGGATATTGGTTAACCCACCTAAAGGGATTAAACCCATAGGGTGTAAGTGGGTCTTCAAGAAAAAGAGGGGCGCAAATGAGAAGGTGGAGACCTATAAAGCTCATTTGGTTGCCAAGAGTTATCGTCAGCATTATGGTATTGACTATGATAAAATATTTTCTCCTATGGCAATGTTCAAATCTATTCGAATCATGCTTGCGATGGCAGCATACCTGGACTATGAAGTCTGACAGATGGATGTGAAGACAGCTTTCCTAAATGGAGAGCTGAACGAAGAGGTGTATATAATACAATCTGAAGGATTCACATCTATAGATGAGTCCAAGGTATGCAAGCTTCAGAGATCTATTTATGGATTGAAGTAAGTATCTCGAAGTTGGAACATACATTTTGATAAGATGATCAGAATGTATGGCTTTGTTAGGAGCGGAGAGGAACCCTGCATATATAAGTGGGCAAATGGTTCAATAATTATATTTCTTGTGTTGTATGTGGATGACATTCTCTTAATCGAAAATAATGTCCCTTCATTATAAGAAATAAAAATGTGGCTGTTGTCACAATTCTCCATGAAGGATCTGAGAAAAGCAGCCTACATCTTAGGGATGAAGATCTATAGGGATAGATCTAAGAGGTTGCTTGGGCTCTCACAATCCACATACATAGATACTATGCTGAAATAATTCAGCATAGAGAATTTCAAGAAAGGCTATCTTTCGATAGGCCAAAAATTTTTTTTTCGAAAGAAGATTGTCCGACAACTCCTCAAAAGAGAGAGTGTATGAGTAGAGTTTCATATGCTTCAGCTGTGGATTCTATTATGTACGCCATGATATGTATGAGATTAGACATGGCATACTCACTAGGGGTAGTGAGCATATACCAGTCTGATCCAGAAAAAAGTTACTGGAATATCGTAAAGACCATTCTTAAGTATTTGAGAAATACTAAGGATCAGTGGCTTGTGTATGATGAAACTGACTTGAAACTGGTGGGGTTCATCAACTTCAGCTTTCAGTCAGACCATGATGATAGCAAGAGTGTGTCAGGTTATATTTTATCCTAAATAGTGGAGCGATCTGTTGAAAAAGTTTCAAGCAATATACTGTGGCAGACTCTGTTTGCGAAGTAGAGTATATCACGCCATCTGATGCTGCCAAGAAAGCTGTATGGTTGAGAAAGTTTATTAGCTAGCTCGAAGTAGCACCCTCCATTGATGGCCCTGTCTTGTTATACTGGGATAATACTAGAGCCATTGCTCAAGCCAAAGAGCTAAGATCACATCAGCATACCAAACATATTTTGCACCGCTATCACCTTATCCGAAAGATCATGGATCGAGGTGACGTTGACCTTCAGAAGATTGACAGAAAGGAGAGCCTAGCCGACCCATTTACTAAAGCTCTCAGAATCAAGGAGTTTAATGACCACAAGTTGAAGATGGATATTCGATACTATACTGATTGACTTTAGTCCAAATAGGAGTTGTTGGAAAATGTGTCCCAAAGCCAATTATTAGACGATTGTGCTCATTTTATAAATTATATATGAATTTTTATTTATAAAATTATTTAATATTTTCATTACAAATTATCCATCTTGGAACTACTGTATTGTAATGAAGTTTTTAGGACTATGATTAATTGACAAAGGAGGATTTATCATTAAGTCTTTAAAAATATTCGCGATCAAATGATACACTATTACTAAGACGATAGCGATATCAAGTGTAGATCATTATGTGTCATATGAGTTGGTTGTCTTATTAACCGAGTGTGGAGATACTGTTATTGCATGCAGATAGAGTGTAGGAGTATATTTGCATCGAACAGGATCATGTGTTGAGCACTCTGCTGTCAAGAGTAGCTCGTGAAGGGTATGGGTATAAGTGTCCCTCTTATCTGAGACCACCACAGTGACTTATAAGCAACTCATTGTACTTTAGTACTGGACCATCTGAGTTTTAAATTCAGTGTCAAAAGGCTACTGGATGCAATCGAGTACTTATCAAGTTAGTGTGTGAGTCAAGATGGAATTGATCCCTCTGAATTAGTAGGAGATATACATCAGTGCATTTCAATTCAATAAAATCTTGGCCAGGATAATCCATGAGATAGATTTAAAAAGTTAAAATATAATGTGGTCAACTAAATTAGAGTTGACAGTTAAACCCTAGGTCACCTTTCACATTTAGGTCAAAGGGATGAATTATACGGTAACCATACGTCAGTAGGTTCTAGAAGGTTGCTTTGCAATTCTTCGATCTATCCGATCATCTAGTCATCATTGCTAGATGGTTACATCGATTGGTATAGAAAGTTATTTCTATGCTATCGGTTTAGGTTCAAAGCTATGGGATCACATGCATTAGAAGATTTGGTCAGATCAGATGGCTGAAGAGTCCAATTGGATTGTGACTCTGGTGAAGGGTCCTACTCTGACTAGGCTCTGAGAGAGAGTCCTACTGAGACTGAGACTTTACTATTTTTAAAAAATTAATTAGTAATTAGATTATTAATTGATTTAATTTGATTGAGCAAAAAGCTTTGAAACAAGTCTAATTGAATTAGACTCAGTTCGACTCTGATTGGTTTGATATGATTGAGCCCAATTACAAAAAAAAATTGATCTTGATTCGATCAGTATTTTGACTCGACTAATTCTTAAATGGGTTAGAAATTTGATGAGATATTTGGGTTTCTAATTGGATTGGTTCATTTCTATTAGTGGGTTCAATCAAAATTTGATTTGGATTAGAACCAGAATTGAAAATGAAGAGTCCTTGTCAACTAGGACTCTATCCTTATCTTTTGCGCCACACTTGGATCTATGCCAATTTCTCTATGCCTAATTGGATTTGGGTTGTGATTTTTGACATCATGATAGAAGATCCAATAAGGGTGGGCAGATATAGCTAATGAGTCATAATATTATCTCTTGCCTAATTCGAATGCGATTCGAATTAGAGATAAGAGATAAACTGGGAAAGAGATTTTTCGCATATAAAATATTATTGGTGCCATATTTATTTTTTTCTTATTTTTTTTGGAGAATCCTTTAGTGTGTGAGACCCTAGAATCTCTCTTCACATTCTAATGATTTTTCTAGAATTTTTTGGTATACCAAAAGGAGGTTTTGGCTTTGACTCTTGGTGCCCTTCCTTAGAAAGCCCTAATTCCTAGTCTATAAATGGGGTCCTCTCTCTTGGACGTCCCATGGTCATTCCCTTAGTATTTTTTTTTTCCAGAGCCTCTTCTCCTCCTCCTCTATTTCTACTCTTGATCCTCTCTTTCTTTGAAGTGTCCAAGGTGTTGGGATGCATAGGCGATTTCATGCATGTATTTCGAAACTTTTTTGAAAAAATTACAATGAAAGATAAGTAACTTAATCAAATTAATCTAACATGCATATAATCTAATCATCAAATCAACCTACTTTATGATCTATGACAAGTTATGTTATATATAAAATCTGAAATAATCTGAAGATAAAATCAGCATGCATGCATATAAGCAGTAGATCACATCTACTTCTAATCTGAGTTCATAACTCCATACCTAATTGCAGATCGATGATCACCGCTATTGAGAAGATGGCAGAGAAGGTTCGTACTGGTTGCTCTAACCACACACGCATCTGACATCTATGGAAAATCCACTTGAAGCCTCGATCTGATCGATCTTCTCGGGAGTGCTAGCTCACGTGAAGACCTTCTTCTTAGCTGATTTGGATCCTTTCTTCAAATTTCTGAAACCTTTTAATAGGTTGAAGATGAACTTTTAGAGGAGATGAAGAGGTAAAAGAAAAAAATAATAATTTTCTTCTAATTTATTCTCTCTTTCCAAACCTTTAGAACCAAAAATCTGAAATTCAAGTTTTTGCGCACACCCCAAGGGAGAGGACCCTCCTCTCTATTTTTTACATCATAAACCATGCCCAAACTTATACCACATGAAGAGCTCTCTTCTAGTATCTTTAACACATAAAATAAACCATAAAAACCCCTTTTATAGGTATGTAAGGAGGTGGGGTGAAGAGTCCTAGTGATCTTGGACTCTTACAAGATTCTGCCTCCCTTCACAATTTCAGGTCTCAAAATATATCAAAAAAATATGGGATATCCCTTCCCATATTTTTTCACATAAATCAATTCTCTATCTGATCTTATACAAAATATCTTCTCAAAATATCTCACATATAAGGAGAAAAAAATTTATTCGCGTGGAGAGGTTGATCTGGATGAGAATAGATTCTCCTGATAAGAAATATTTTGAAATCTAATTTTAGAATATTTTTTTATCAAAATCAAATTATATTTGAACATAAAATAGATAAGGTAAAGAGTGTGAAAAAATCTCACACAAAACTATTTTGTATGTGGAGATATATGGTGTGCAATCTGGGTTGGCGTAGGGAGAAGAGTCCTATACCAATAAGGACTCTTAGTTTTCTTATCTGAATCCAAACCAAATCATATCTGATTTAGCCCAAATAAAATATATAAAATCTAATCTAATTAGATTCATAAATTTTTAATCAAATTCTAATCAAATTAAAAATTAATTGAACCAAAATTTCGATCAAATCAGAGATAATTCTCTCTTAGCAATTAGGTCATCTCAACCTAATCGGGTCAAATCTAATTGAATCTAATTCAATTAGATTTTATTTAATCCTCTTTGCTCAATCAAATTGAGCTAATTAGCAATCTAATTACTAATTAATTTTTATTAATTTATTAATATTTAATAAATTAATTTATTATAATTTTTACATAAGATTAACCATCAATCAAATTGATGATTAAGTCCTTGAATAATTCTCAATCATTGATCAACCACATGATTAGTTAGAAACCTTTTTTGAGTGTGACCCCATAGGTTCAAACCTAAGCCAGTAGTACAAGAACACCTTTTTGAACCAATCGATATAACCATCTAGCAATGATGACCTGACGTCCGGATAGGTCGAATGATGGCGAAGCAAAATTTAAGAACCTATTGGCATATGGTTATTGTATAATTCATCTCTTTAATCCTAATGCTCGAGGATGATCTAAGATTTAACTGTCAATTCTAGATAAGTCATCCATATTATATTTTAATATTTTTCAAATCCATCATATGGATTATCTGGATCTAGGTTTTACTAAATTGAAATACACTGATGCATATCTCCTACTAATTTAAAGGGGTCAATTCCATCTTAACTCATACATCGACTTGACAAGTACTTGACTGCATCCAAAAATCTTTAGTTACTGAATTAGAAACTCAGTTAGTTTGGCACTAAAGTACAGTGAGTTGCTTGCAAGTCACCATGGTGATCTCAGATCGAAGGGATACTTATACCCATACCCTTCGCGAGCTACCTTTGACAGCAAAATGCTCTGCAGTTGGTCACGTTCAGTAATGATGTACTCCTACATCTCACCTATATACCATACCAATATCTCCATACCATTTGATTTCGAGGACAACCAACGTATATGGCACACAATGACCTATACTTGATATCGCTATCATCCTAGTAATAGCGTATCGTTTGGTCGTGAACCAATTTAAGGACTACGCGATAAATTCTCCTTTATCGATCAAAGTAGTCCTAAGGATCTCATCACAATATAAGAGTTCGTTAGAAGATGTAACTTTGTGATAAAAAATATTATATATTTTTATTATTTATCAATTCATATACATTTATAATAAGCATAATCATCAAACGATTGACTTTAGAATATAATTTTCAATATAAGATACTTGAAGGAGGAATAAATCAGCTGTTGAAGTTGCTTGCAGGCTAGCACCTCCAAGTCTGATCTGCGTCTGTCTTCGCATGGATCTTCCTGTAGAGGCCAGATAACTCTGTGTGGCTGTGAGCAACCTAAAGAACACCTTCTCCAATCGTTGGACCAAAGGAGATCAAGATCAAATTTGTTTAGTAATGATCTCTAATTTATTTTGATTCCTATGGTAGATCTAATAGTTAGATCTAGAATTTCAGTATCGATAAGATCGATGTGATTTTATTTTCAGATCTAAAGTGCATATTTTCATATCAAAGATTATGATGTGGTTGTTTAAGATAGAATCTTATACATGTGATTAGGATTAAATCATTTAATCTATTATTTTTACTGTATAAAATTTTAAAATTACAAGTACTGCACTACTATAAATTTTTCTCGAATATGTGTTCACCTTGTATGGTGGTGTAGTAAGTTAGAAAAATTTCAAACAACAAACTATTGCTGACTTGATCATTGAGGCTGAGTATATTATGGCTAGTGAGGCTGCTAAGGAGGTCATCTGGATGAAAAAAATTATCTCAAAATTGGGTATGATTTCAGAGATTGGACAATCAGTGTCCCTTTTATGTGATAATACTAGAGCAGTTGCTCAAGCCAAAGAACCGAGGTCTCATCATAAATCTAAGCACATCCTAAGATGGTTCCATCTCATTCAGGAGATAGTCAAAAGATGCAATGTGATCTTGGAGCAAGTTGATTCTAAGAATAATATAACGGACCCATTCACTAAGGCTTTGTCAATGTAGCAGTTTGATTACACCTTGATTGCATGAGCATCAAGTATAGGGGCGATTAGCTTTAGTGCAAGTGGAAGATTGAAAAAATAATATCCTATAAGTCAATCACATATGAAACGTTATAAAATATTTTTTGTAATTTATCTTTCAGACTCATGTAATTAATATTAATAATATTAATAAAATAGGTATTTTTGATTCATTATATGCTGCATCTTATTGTTTTTAAGATTATAATAATTTGATAAGTCCAGGCAATGATTTTAGGACCGTGATGAGATCACACCAGTGAGATCTAAAATCTTGATAGTCATGATCTAAAATATTCTTTGTCATTAGTTCATTGAGTCGAAGATCAATGATACCGATAAGACTAACATGTCCTATATATGCTCAGAAATGAGAATGATTGATCTCACAATCACTTGTGTGGTGATACTAATATAAGGATATAAATGTGTTGGGAATAGTATCCCAAAGTCAATCGTCAGCCTGTTGACGGTTGTGCTCATTTTTATATTTGTACATGAATTATGAATTAATAAAAATTATTTTGGTATTTTTTCATCACAAAATGTTTCATCTTGTAATGAACTCCTATGTTGTGGTGAAGTCCTTAAGACTATTTAGACTCGACAAAGGAGGATTTATCGTTTAGTCCTTAAATCAGTTCACGACCAAATGATACGTTGTTACCAAGGACGACAATATTTATCAAGCATAGGTCGTTGTGTGCCATATAGGTTGGTTGTCCTCTTAACCAATGAGTGTGGAGACACTGGTATGGCATACAGGTGAGATGTAAGGATACATCTGCACTAAACGTGACCGACTTCGGAGCTATTTTTGCTGTCAAGATTTGCTCCGATGGAATATGGATATAAATATCTCTCCAACCTGAGACCGCCACGGTGACTTGCAAGCAACTCACTGCACTTAGGCACTGGACTACCTGAATTTCTAATTCAGTGACGGAAGGCTGCTCGGTGTAGTCAAGTACTTGACTTGTCGGTGCATGTGTCAAGATGGGATTGACCACTCCAGTTTAGGAGTTGTGTACAGTCATGTTTCAATTTAGCAAAACCTTGGCCAGGGTAGTCCTTGTGAGGAGTCATAGGACTGTTTGAGTTGAGCATGATTTGGATGATCTGATCAGGGTTGACAGTTTAACCCTGAGTCATCCTAAACACAGGGGTCAAAAGGATGAATTATACAGTAACCATATTTATGTAGGTTCTGAGTGTTGCGATTGTGACTCTTCGACCTATCTGAATGTCGGGTACCATTGTTAGATGGTCATTTTGATTAGTATAGGAATTAGTTCTTGTGCTACCGGCTTAGGTTCGAACCTGCAGGGTCACATACATTAGAGGTTTCTATCTAATCTGATGGCTGGTATAGAATCCTACATGTTTGAGACTCAGTGATCGATAATCAAGATTCTCTGATCATGAGTTCCACACATTATGGGTACCGGGGTCAAGAGTCCCACTGGTTGGGACTTTTCGATCAGGGTTACATATCGATGAATTCTGATGTTCGATTGCCCATCGAATTTGGACTCAGTATTTATGAGAAGTTTAATTAGTGATTTGATCGTTAATTAACTCAATTTGATTGAGTGATTATTTTTGGATCAAGTCCAATTGAATTGGATTCAGTTGGATTTGATCCGATTAGGTTAAGAGTTGACCTAATCGTCGAGATGGTTTGATCCCTGATTTGATCAGGGATTGGGCTTAGTCAATTTTTGATTTGATTAGGATTTTGTTGAGTCTAATTAAGCTTAATTAAGTTGGGTTTAAATTAGTCTAATTGGACCTAACTTATTTGGTTCAATTAGGTTGGTTTAAATAATGAAACCACCTTGACCCAATCTCCATGCACCACCTCACTTCCATTGCACCCATTTGAATTCATGAGAAGAAACTTCTCATGAATTATTTCCTCATGCCAAGCCCTCTCCACACCCTACTTTAATGTGCCAAATGAATGGATAAGGATGATTGGTTGGCCATTCAAATTCAAAATAAATTTTGAATTTGAATGGGCAATCAATCTTTGCACCTTATTCCTTTTTTTTCGCCCCATTTATTACATGAGAAAAGATTTCTCATAAAATCACTCCATGCACAATTTAAGCCATGCCTCACACCTTTAGTGGATAAGGGATGAGTTGGTGTCCATTTGAATTCAAAATTTGATTTGAATTCAAATGTGCAATTACTCATCTTTATCATTTTTTTTGGATAAGACTTTTGACGTTGTTATAATAGGAGGAGAAGAGTGGGGCGTGCAAGAAGAAGATTTTTGGAGAAAAATTTTGAGACGTGAGAAGTCTTGTGCGTGAGAAGGAAGTCCATATCCTTCCAAGAGAAAAAGAAAGAAAAGAAAGAAAAGTGGGTGCAAGGTTTCCGGTGAGTTTTCTAGAGTTTTAGCCTGGGGTTTGAGAAGTGAGAAAGTGAGCTACGAGTGTCGTGAGCCCAAAAAATTTTAGGAAGATCTTCAACATCCTCTTAAGCATGTTTTTTGATGATCCAGAGCATCCAAAGAATCGACAGACATCTATCGAAGGAGTTCGATCAGCATCGGCTATCAAAAGGGTTCTACAATGAGCTAGCACTTGTGAGGAGTCGATCAGATCAGAAGCTTTGTGTGGATGATCCACAGAGGCCAGACACACTGTGTGGCTGCATCACGATGATCAGACTCTCCTGACGATGATCAGATTGCGGCGATCTACTACCCGCACAAAGGTATTGTGTTCTGAACACATTACAGTAAAGTGTTTACTGTTTGAATTTGAAATTCAAATTTAAATGAATGCATGCTATATATCATATTTAGATCCTAGTGTAGGATAAATTTATGTTAATTAATTAGATTAATTAATATTTTTTCACTGTAAAATCATAATTTTGAAAAAATTTTAAAATTACCATTTTACCCCTGCACTGATTTTTCCCCACAAATGGTATCAGAGCAAGGTTTTTAGATATGATATATATATTTGCATGCGTAGATTAAGTTGTAATCTAAAAGTTTAAATTTAATATTTAAAATTTAAAATTTAAAATTTGAATTTTGAAAGTTGTTTGAAATTCAAAATTCAAAAATTTGAAATTCAAAATTTGAATTTTGAAATTTGAAATTTGAAATTTGAAATTTAAAATTAAAAATTTTAAAATTCAAAATTTGAAATTTAAAATTTGAAATTTGGTTGAAATTTCAAATTTAAAATTCAAAATTTAAAATTTAAAATTTAAAATTCAAAATTTGAAATTCAAAAATTTGAAATTTAAAATTTGAAATTTGTTTGAAATTTAAAATTCAAAATTTAAAATTTAAAATTTGAAATTTAAAATTTGAAATTGGTATATTTAGATATACTTGATCCAAGTAGCAAGTAATCGAATTGGGTTGGTTGCCATGGCCGTCCGGTCATAGGAGAAAAGTAGGGTTTAAAGGCCCTCTCCTCCCATTCGATGGGGTCTCCTATGGCAGTAGGGGTGCCGCTGCAATTATATCCCATGTAGATGAAGCAGTGAAAGAAATTAATTGTAAAGGTTCAATTATGAAATTTATCATGAATGTGTTAGATTAGATCTAAAGGAATATTCATGATTTATTTTGATTGAGTTATTTTCTATTATGTAATTAGCAATAGGATTGCTATTTATGAAATGTGCTGATCTATTTGTGAAATGAGTCAACATATTTGGTGAACAGAAAATAAAACCTTTCAAATTTGAAAATTATTTTCGAAATGCCAAATCCTGACCCATCAGTCCAAATACTTAATTAAAAGAATTAAGTATTGTCTAGTAGGTCTAGAATTGTAAATTAAGACCTAAGACAATTGCATAAACTTGTGGGTCAATGGGTTAGATGGATTAGGTCCATAATTAGGTTAGACCTAAGGTTAGCTTAAAGAAATGGACTAAATTAGAGTAATTGGTCAAATCTAATCAAAAGTTGAATTAGATTAGGTCAAGGATACTCTAGACTCAACTCCAATAGTTGTAGTTGAATGGGTCCATGTCTTTAACTAGACCAAGATGGACTTAATTCATGGCTATGCGGTGGAACCCTATTTACTAAGTTGATCAAATTAAAACTAATAAATCAGTTGGTATCTAAGGTAAGTTTGGCAGTTTGACCAGTGGTTTTTAAGTGGGAGCTACTCGCAGTGATTCGATCTCTGACGAGTTAATGGCTTATCCCCACCACTGATCTCACTTACCTGGCCAACCTGGTGAATTAGATTTTGATTAGATCACTTGGTGATTAGGGCTCACCCATGTCATTAGGTAAATCAGTTTGACTGATTTAGGTGCTCCTAATGTCAGCTTTAATTAAATCTTTTTTTTTAATCTGACTTGGTGAAGTCAGTGGGAGGATTGAAATTGGCTGGATATTTTCTTCTCATCTATCCTCTAATAAAATCTTCAAAAATTATTAGGTCCCTAAAGATGATTAAGTTATATTGATAACTAAGTCATAGCCTCCCATTAAGTGAGTGATAATGAGTCCATTAGTTTAATAATCATTGGAGGCCCAAAGGCCTGGTGCTTATTGACTAATGAAATTATCATTCATAATATGATAATTTGGTTTGAGTCTTTCTGATGGTGGTCAAGTTGGCTGGCCAAAGTCGGGCCTGATCATTTATTGATCCAATTCACCAAATCAAATCATGTTAATGGTTGGACCTAACCAGATCTTTTTAGTGGAGGCCAAAGCCTACTGATTAGGTTCTAGGGCAAAATCAATTACTAGAAGTTGTCTAGAGAAATAAAGTGGTTATGAACCTACCCATAGATGCACATGGGTTGACCAACCAAAGTTGGGCTCGTGTGTAGTCTGTGTGGATTTTAGTACCCACTAAGGAATTAAAGTAATTCCTCGAATTAGAAGTTGAGTCTACCAGTTCGTAAAAATACTGAAAGAAATTTTAGACTAAAGTCCAAGTCTTTAGTATTTATAATTTATGTACTAATAGAGGTCGGGTTTTCCTTTATGCAGCTATGGCCACTACCCTGTCGCTCCGGTCATTATTAGATAATGACAAGGTGTGGATTCTAGTACCCACTAAGGAATTAAAGTAATTCCTTGAATTAGAGGTTGAGGCTACCAGTTCGTAAAAATACTGGGAGAAACTTTAGACTAAAGTCCAAGTCTTTAGTATTTATAATTTATGTACTAATAGAGGTCTGATTTTCTTTTATGCAGCTATGGCCACTACTCTGTCGCTCCGATCATTATTAGATAATGACAAACTCATGAGACCTAATTTCGATAGCTGGTATCGAAAATTAAAAATCATCCTTGAGCATGAGCGGATCCTTTATGTAGTAACGGATCTGGCACCTGAGGAGCCAGCCCCGAATGTTAAAGGGACGGTCTGAGATACTTATTAGAAGTGGCTCAACGACCGCACCACCATTCGGTGCATAATGCTGGCGGCAATGAATGATGAGTTCAGCCGCAGGTTCGAGAATGCCCAGCCCCAGGAGATGCTACAATTGTTGAACGACTCCTTTGGCATGCCTGACGATGTTGAAAGGCACAAAACTAGTTGTGTCATTTTCAATGCTCGGATGAGGGATGGAGCCTCAGTCACTGATCATGTACTGTACATGATCGAAATGATTGAGCGCCTAAGTAAACTGGGCTTTCCCTTGCACGAGCAGCTCGATAAGGATGCGATCCTTAATTCATTGCCCAAGTCCTTCCTCCCCTTCCTTACTCATTTTTGGATGATAAAGCCTGCAGTGAACTACCACGGCTTGTTGGGGTTGCTGCAGAACTTTGAGAAGGATCACCAGCTCTATAAGGAGTCGGTGAATGTTGTGGGAGGGTCTTCTTCTGGTCGTCGACCCTTGAAGAAAGGGAAGAAGAAGAACAAGAAGAAGAAGAATAAGAAGGTGCAGCTGCATGCTAGGACATCTACACAGGGACAGACCATGAAGCACAAGCCCAACCAGAGCCAGGCGGAGTGCTTCTTTTGTAAGAAGCGAGGGCACTGGAAGAGGAACTGTCCTCTATACATTGCCTCCCTGGACCTGAACAGGCCGAAGAAGAAGCAAGGTACTTATATGATAACATCTTGCAACTTTTTTATTTGTGATACTACTGCCTGGGTATTGGATACCGGAGCCCTTATCATATTTGCAATTTGATGCAGGGTCTGCAGGTCAGTAGGAGATTTGATGAAGGCGAGAGATTCCTGAACATTGGAGATAGAATCAAAGTTCCAGTTCTAGCATTAGGAATCATGAACCTTGTAATCAATTCTCGAAACATAATTCTGAGTGAATGTCACTATTGTCCAAGCTTTTTATTAAATATTATTTTTGTAGGCCTTTTGTCCATGAACGGTTATCAATTTTTAATAAAAGGAAATGTTTGCAATATCATTTTGAATGGTGTTACAATGTTTGTCGGACAACTTAATAATGGAATTTACTTTCTATCACAACCTGTTAATGTGGTTCAAACCTCCGGTAAATATCCTAGAATAGATAATGTGTCAGAAGTCTACCTTTGGCACTGTAGGCTAGGTCATATCAATAAGAACAGGATAAACAGGATGGCTCAAGAAGAAATTCTTGAAGTAGGTGATTGTGAATCACTTCCATCCTGTGAGTCCTGTCTTCTTGGTAAAATGACCAAGTCACCTTTTACTAGAAAAGGTGAGCGAGCCATTGAACTCTTGGCTCTGGTATATTCTGATGTATGTGGACCCATGAGCTCAAGTGCAAGAGGTGGATATTTCTACTTCATAACCTTCACAGACGACCTATCGAGGTATGGGTATGTCTATTTAATGATGCATAAGTCATAGTCATTTGAAATGTTCAAACTATTTCAAAATGAGGTAGAAAAATAAATTGGAAAGTGTATTAAAACTCTTCAATCTGATCGAGGAGGTGAATACCTTTCCAATGATTTTCTGACATACCTTAGGGAGAATGGGATTCTCTCTCAGTGGACACCTTCTGGAACACCACAGCATAATGGTGTGTCTGAAAGGAGGAATCGAACCTTGTTGGATATGGTTCGATCCATGATGGGGTTTGCTGGTCTATCGATCTCCCTCTGGAGATATGCGCTCGAATCAGCTTGTTATCTTCTAAATAGAGTTTCGAGTAAGTCTGTAACCAAAACACCATATGAGATATGGATAGGACGTAAGCCAGTACTCTCGCACCTTAGGGTTTGGGGGTGTCCGGCTTATGTTAAACATTTAATTACGAACAAGCTTGGACCTAGGTCTGACAAGTATAATTTTATAGGGTACCCAAAAGAGACCAAAGGGTATTACTTCTACCTAGCTGATGAGCAAAAAGTGTTTGTCAGCCTTAAGGCAATCATTTTGGAAAAGGAGTTCCTTGGTGAAGGGACTGTTGCCTCTAAGGTCGAACTTGATGAAGTTCGACAGGTGGAAAAATCGACACAAGTTGCTGAACCTGAATCGAATTTGATTAGATCAGATCCAGAGCCCATTGTTCAAGCACCCTTAAGGCGATCTGGTAGAGTACCACGTCAACCGGACAGATACTATGATTTCTTGGTCCGAATGACGATTCTATCGAACTTGATGAAAATGATGAGGATCCGATCACCTACATGGATGCAATGCAGAGACCCGACTCTGAGAAATGGCTAGAGGCCATGAAATCTGAAATGGAGTCCATGAAGGTCAACGATGTGTGGACATTGGTTGACCCACCCAAAGGAGTAAAATCCATAGGGTGTAAGTGGGTCTTCGAGAGGAAGAGAGGCACAGACAGAAAGGTGAAAACCTATAAAGCCCGTCTGATTGCCAAGGGATATCGTCAATGTTATGGTATAGACTATGATGAGACATTTTCTCCTGTGGCAATGCTCAAATCCATTCGGATTATGTTTGCGATAGCTGCCCATCTGGACTATGAAATCTGACAGATGGATGTGAAGACAGCTTTCCTAAATGGAGAGCTGGATGAAGAGGTGTATATGATATAACCTGAAGGATTCACATCCACAGATGAGTCTAAGGTGTGCAGGCTACAGAGGTCCATTTATGGACTTAAGCAGGCATCACGGAGTTGGAACATACATTTTGATAAGATGATCAAGACGTATGGCTTCGTTAAGAACGGAGAAGAGTCATGCATTTATAAGTGGGCTAATGGTCCAGTAGTAGTATTTCTTGTATTGTATGTGGATGACATTCTTTTAATCGAGAATGATGTCCCTGCATTACAGGGAATAAAGATTTGGCTGTCGTCACAGTTCTCCATGAAGGATCTGGGAAAAGCTTCCTACATCCTAGGGATGAAGATCTATAGGGATAGATCTAAAAGGTTGCTTGGTTTATCACAGTCCACGTACATTGATACTATGCTGAAGAGGTTCAGCATGGAGAATTCCAAGAAAGGCTATCTTTTGATAGGCCATGGAATTTCTCTCTCGAAGAGGGATTGTCCGACAACACCTCAAGAGAGAGAGCGTATGGGTAGGATTTCATATGCTTCGGCAGTGAGATCTATCATGTACGCCATGACATGTACATAACCAGATGTGGCATACTCACTAGGGGTAGTGAGTAGATACCAATCTGATCCAAGGGAGAATCACTGGAAGGTTGTTAAAACCATCCTGAAGTATTTAAGAAATACTAAGGACCAGTGGCTTGTTTATGATGAATCGGACTTGAGACTTATAGGGTTTACAAACTTTAATTTTCTGTCTGATCACGATGACAACAAAAGTGTGTCAGAATTTATTTTTACCCTTAATGGTGGGGCTATATGTTGGAAAAGTTCTAAGCAGCACACAGTGGCTGATTCAGTTTGCGAGGCAGAGTATGTCGCTGCATCAGATGCTGCCAAAGAAGCGGTGTGGCTGAGAAAATTCATCACTGAGCTTGGAGTAGCACCCTCCCTTGTTGGTCTAGTTCTACTCTACTGTGATAGCTCTGGAGCCATTGCTTAAGCAAAGGAACCAAAGGCACATCAATGGACGAAGCATATTCTACGCCGCTACCATCTCATCCGAGAAATTGTGGATCGAGGTGACGTCGATCTTCAGAAGATCGACAGAAAAGAGAACCTGACTGACCCATTCACTAAAGCCATTACGGTGAAGGAGTTCGACAACTGCAAGTCGAAGATGGGTATTAGATACTGCACCGATTGGTTTTAAGCCAAGTGGGAGATTGTTGGGAATAGTATTTCAAAGTCAATCGTCAGCCTATTAACGGTTGTGCTCATTTTTATATTTGTACATGAATTATGAATTAATAAAAATTATTTTAGTATTTTTTCATCATAAAATATTTTATCTTCTAATAAACTCCTATGTTGTGGTGAAGTCCTTAGGACTATTTAGACTCGACAAAGGAGAATTTGTCGTTTAGTCCTTAAATCAATTCATAACCAAATGATACGTTGTTACCAAGGATGACAACGTTTATCAAGCATAGGTCATTGTGTGCCATATAGGTTGGTTGTCCTCTTAACCAATGAGTGTGGAGACACTTGTATGGCATACAGGTTAGATGTAAGGGTACATCTGCACTGAACGTGACCGACTCTAGAGCTATTTCTGCTGTCAAAATTTGCTCTGATGGAATATGGGTATAAATATCCCTTCGACCTGAGACCGCCATGGTGACTTGCAAGCAACTCACTACACTTAGGCACTGGACTACCTGAATTTCTAATTCAGTGATGGAAGGCTACTGGGTGTAGTCAAGTACTTGACTTGTCGGTGCATGTGTCAAGATGGGATTGACCACTCCAGTTTAGGAGCTGTGTACAGTCATGTTTCAATTTAGCAAAATCTTGGCCAGGGTAGTCATTGTGAGGAGTCACAGGACTGTTTGAGTTGAGCACGATTCGAATGATCTGATCAGGGTTGATAGTTTAACCCTGAGTCATCCTAAACATAGGGGTCAGAAAGATGAATTATACAGTAACCATATTCATGTAGGTTCTGAGTGTTGCGATTGTGACTTTTCGACCTATCCAGACGTCGAGTACCATTGCTAGATGGTCATTTCGATTAGTACAAGAATTGGTTCCTGTGCTACCGGCTTAGGTTCGAACCTGTGGGGTCACACACATTAGAGGTTCCTATCTGATCTGATGGCTGGTGTAGAATCCTACATATTTGAGACTCAGTGATCGAGAATTAGGATTCTCTGATCATGAGTTCCACATATTATGGGTACCGGGGTCAAGAGTCCCACTGGTTGGGATTTTTCGATCAGGGTTACATATCGATGAATTTTGATGCCCGATTGCCCATCGGATTTAGACTCAGTATTTATGAGAGGTTTAATTAGTGATTTGATCACTAATTAACTCAATTTGATTGAGTAATTATTTTTGGATCAAGTCCAATTGAATTGGATTCAGTTGGGTTTGACCCGATTAGGTTAAGAGTTGACCTAATCGTTGAGATGGTTTGATCCCTGATTTGATTAGGGGTTGGGCTTAGTCAATTCCTGATTTGATTAGCATTTTGTTGAGCCTAATTAAGCCTAATTAAGTTAGGTTTAAATTAGTCTAATTGGACCTTACTTATTTGGTTCAATTAGGTTGGTTTAAATAATGAAACCACCTTGACCCAATCTCCATGCGCCACCTCACTTCCATTGCACCCATTTGAATTCATGAGAAGGAACTTCTCATGAATTATTTTTTCATGCCAAGCTTTCTCCACACCCCACTTTAATGTACCAAATGAATGGATAAGGATGATTGGTTGGCCATTCAAATTCAAAATAAAATTTGAATTTGAATGGGCAATCAATCTTTGCACCTTATCCCTTTCTTTCGCCCCATTTATTACATGAGAAAAGATTTCTCATGAAATCACTCCATGCATAATTTAAGCCACGCCTCACACTTTTAGTGGATAAGGGATGAGTTGGTGTCCATTTGAAGTCAAATTTTGATTTGAATTCAAATGTGCAATTACTCTTCTTTATCCTTTCTTTTAGATAAGACTTTTGACGTTGTTATAAAAGGAGGAGAAGAGTGGGGTGTGCAAGAAGAAGATTTTTGGAGAAAAATTTTGGGGTGTGAGAAATCTTGTGCATGAGAAGGAAGTCCGTATCCTTCCAAGAGAAAAAGAAAGAAAAGAAAGAAAAATGGGTGCAAAGTTTCCGGTGAGTTCCCTAGAGTTTTAGCCTGGGGTTCGGGAAGTGAGAAAGTGAGCTACAAGTGTCGTGAGCCCATAAAATTTTAGGAAGATCTTCAACATCCTCTCAAGCATGTCTGTTGATGATCCGAAGCATCCAAAAAATCGACAGACATCTATCGAAAGAGTTCGATCAGCATCGATCGTCAAAAGGGCTCTACAACGAGCTAGCACTTGTGAGGAGTCGATCAGATCGAGAGTTTTATATGGACGATCCGTAGAGGCTAGACACACTATGTGGCTACATCGTGATGATCAGACTCTTCCGACGGTGATCAGATTGCGGCGATCTATTACCCGCACAAAGGTATTGTATTCTGAACACATTACAGTAAAGTGTTTACTGTTTGAATTTGAAATTCAAATTTAAATGAATGCATGCTATATATTATATTTAGATCCTAGTGTAGGATAAATTTATGTTAATTAATTAGATTAATTAATATTTTTCTACTGTAAAATCATAATTTTAAAAAGGTTTTAAAATTACCATTTTACCCCTACACTGATTTTTCTCCACAAAATGCTCATTAGAGAATAAGTTTACTGAATAGACCTATGAGAGATCATCAGATGGAGTCTTATTTACATGTCAGCTGATGATTCTCTAGTGGGAGTTGTGTAAGTGATCCTTTGACCTGAGATCGCCATAGTACCTTGTGTACATGAATTCATATTTTGGTTCACTTCCTAACTTGATTCTTTGATCCTTATATGGAGTGTTCTAGATGTGGTGAAGTATGCATGGAGGTTGTGAGTGATCAATAAGGGATCAGTTACTCTTAATAAGGGGAGCAAACATCTCATGTGATCTCATAGGTCGGTGATTCTGGAAGTCTTTGGTCAAAGTAGGATGATAATTAAAAAAAAAATTAATATATCATCCATTGAATCTTTACCTTCTAATTGAGATACATATAGATAAGTAATTAGATTTGACATATTTTCATTCCTACAGCTCATCTGGGATGTTGTTTGACTAAAGGATTGAATTACATAGTAACTTACCACTAATGATATTTTGATAATTTTTTATCAAAATTTTAAATCTTTTGGATAGTCATGATACATTGCTAGATGTCAATCTTAACTTATGGACTTATTAAAATTAAAAAAAAAATTAATTTAAAAATTAATTAAGAAGAGTCCTAGTTGATTGGGACTTTTCGACTGACCTAATCTGATCGGATTAGGGTTATATCGAGAGTTTGGATCTACTGCTAGCTAGATTTGGAATCCACTGGGTTATATACTTTGAGATTTAATCTGATTTGATTTAATTAGAATTTAATATAAATTTTAAAGGTTAACTTGATATACTTGTATATTGTATTAACCCAAGTTCCTAAATTAGTTCAGTTCAAAGTGTTTGAGCTAAACTAGACCAATTGTCTTTAACCTAATGAGATTAGGTCCATTTTAATTAGGTTCTTATCCAATTTGGAATAGTTTCAAGTGTGGAAGGACTCCTCTCTGCCCACTAGGTTTTACACCAAAATAAAAGTGCCACCTCCTCTTAATTAACATGGGAAGATGAAGAGTCCTTCTTAATGAAGGCTCTTATCTTATCCTATCACCTTGTATTCTCATCCAGATCCTTTATGATTTCATGCCATTTTCTCTTGGAGAATTTATGAGGTGTAGAAGAGGAGGAGTCCTTCTATGTGAAGGCTCTCCTATATCAAAAATAATACATGATGATTTAATTCACTATGTGAGAAAGTGGAGCACCGTGCCAAAGGTTGGCACCCCTTGGTCCATCCTCACGTCCTATGGTCACCTATTTATATGGAGCATCCCATATGGACCTGGTGCTTGATTTTGGATGAAAATTAGAAATATGTGGCATGTAAAAGAGAAAAAAAATTCTAAAAAAAAATCTAAGAAAAAGGCAAGAAAAAATTGAGAGGCAAAAATTGTAAGAAGGGTTGCTAGTATGCCCTAGGGTTTGATTTTTTTATGTGTTGGAGCTTAAAATCAAATCCTAAGTTGTGAGACATTTGTAGAGTATCTTCTTGGTATGATTCTAGTGGCAAGATCGAAGGTGACTAGGATCTGGTGTGATCATACTTTGAGTTCGAAGCAAATAATGTTCTTGAGAAGATAAGGCTGCGGCAGCACATCAGTTAGGAAGGACCTTGGCCAACTTTCGTGTAGATCATCATTGGAGGACTTCTACTTTGGAGTCTCATGGAAATCACCATCATGCCATATTTAGTAAAAGTATAAAATTCTATCCCTTTGCATGCTTGTTTTGTTTTGATCGATATCGGTAAGTTGATTCTAGGGTTTGGATTTCGGCTCGATTGTTTTAACTATTAAAGTTATTGATTTGTTTGTTTTAAAATTTTTAAAAATCAATTTCCACTGTGTGATCAAAACCCAACACCTTGACTAAATCTAGACCATCAAGGAGTTAGTTACGGGATTAGGCCCCTTCTTGACTTGATCCAAGTCACTTGGGCACCCAACATTTGGAGCCAATTGAATCCAATTCAATTAGGTTCAATACAGATTTTTGATTTGAATTAATTTTTATTAAATAAACAATCCAAATCTAAAGAGAAATTAGGTTTAACCATGTGCTAGTAAGGTTCTCTTAAGTCCAATAGGATTTCAATAAATCCTAATCCAATTGTGACTTCATAAGTCCAATTATTTAATCCAGATCAAATTTTTTTATTGTGTGACCCCATAGGTTCAATTATGTCTGGTAGTGAGATATACTATGATCTCTATCATAGTATCATTGACACACTTTTCAATGGATCAGAATAATTTCATTCTCACTCTACAAAGATCGTTGATCTTGAATAATTCTAGTGAGCTCTCACAATCTACCAGCGACACCTAGCAGTATATAGTAGCAATCCAATAAAACTAATAAAGAACCTCTAGGTATAGTTTTTGTACGATTCAGTCTCTTTTCGTGAGTGTCGACTTGATTGTAGATCATGAATAAATCGTCAAACCTCAACATCAGTCATATGATAAATTCAATTAGCTCAAGTCCAATAATGATTCTAATAAAAATTCTTTTTCATTAATCATACTGCTATGGTCACAGACTTAAAGACAGCCTCTTAAATCTCATAGGACTACTTCTTTTTATCAAGACCAATAGATTCCACTAGATGAACATCCTGCTCTTATAGTAGACAAACTGTCATCAATATATACAACAAGGACTCAAGTAGCTAAGAGGCCATATTTCTATACAGTTAAACTCCAACAGCCTTACTATGAGCAGTCGTAGCACTGCAAGTCTAAGGATCATTTACATAACTACAACATCGAGATGATCATTAATGATTGAGTAGAAATTTATGTGATTTATCATATGGTCACGTTCGATACTAATTATTCTCTAACAACTATCCATACTTGCTGCTCAATATCTCTATATTGTAGACTAGATATTCATCTATCCTAAAAATAGCGATCCGTACGTCAGACTATCCAGATCAATCATCGTTCCTATGATGATACTACAATCAGGAAGTAATTTAAAAATTAATTATACATACCTCTAATTCTCAATTCTTTGAGAATATGTATCGTAAGCATTAATTTCTTGGATGTTTCAAGGATATATCACACTTGAATGAAAAATAAAAACTGCCCTATTGTTGATCAAATCAATATTTTAGGTACAAATTCGTATCCTAGATAAATACAATATGTCTACTATATTGATTTCTAAAACATACATCTAACACTTCGACCTCTTGACTTTTAACGAGTATGTCATTAACGTACACATCCACGTTCCTCCCAATTTGATCATGGAAGACCATGTTCACCAACCTTTGGTAACTGGCTCATGCATTCTTCAAGCTGAATGTTATGACTATGTAGCAAAAAAGGCTATTGTTAGTAGTAAAAGCAATCTTCTTCTCATCCTCAAGTACCATCCTGATTTGGTTGTAGTCTGAGAAGGCATCCATGAATATGAGAAAATAGTGGCCAAAGGTAGCATCAAGGAGCTGAACAATCTATGATAGGGGGAACCTATCCTTAAGACAAGCCTTATTGAGATCGATGAAGTCAATGCAAACTCACCATTTCGCATTTGCCTTCTACACCAACACCATATTAGCCAGCTAATTCGAGTAACTAACTTTCCTGACAAACCCTGCTTCTAGAAGTTTATTCATCTTGTCCTCTATGATCCTCTGGCGTTCAAGGGTGAAGTTCTCTTACTTCTATTGGACTGGCTGATTCTTTAGATTTGTGTTCAATCGATGCATCATTACTTCAAGATCTGTCCCTGGCATGTTCACAGTCGACCATGTAAAAATATCTGCATTTTCTCGAAGGGATGAAACAAGCCATGCTCAGATTTCTCCCCCTAATTGTGAGTGAATGTGAATGACTTTTGTTGCATCATTATCTCTTAATTGGGCCATGGACAGCTCTTCAACTAGTCCTCATTGTTCCTCCAACTCATTTCACATATCTAAACCTTCAACCTATATCTAGCCTCTTCCTCAGAGTGACTACATGTAGCATTCCCTAGCTAAGACATAGACTCCATGAACTTCTCTGACCTCATGTCTTATTGGGAATCTCATTAGCAGATGGTAAGTTGACACAATGGCTTAGAGGGCATTCAGCCTCGATCGACCCAAGATGGCATTATATGCAGATAGGACCTTGACCCTCAAGAATTTTTTTGGCACGATCAATTATCGAGGCTCTTGTTTGATTGTGACTGGCAAGAGTATGCTCCCTTCTATAAGAACTGAGTCCTTGGTGAAGCCGACTAAAGGGGAGTCTAATTTTTCTAGCTGATTAATGGATAGATTCATTATGTGAAAAGTATTGTAAAATAAAATATCGACCAAGCTTTCATTATCCACTAAAATGTAGTGTACATCATAGTTTGCAAAAGTGAGAGATATAACTACCATATCATCATGTAAGAATGGAACCCTAGCTTGGTTAGTATTAGAAAATGCAATAACATCCTCGATCTTCAGTGTCTTTGTACCGAGGCTCCTTCTGCTCAATTAGGATCCTGGAGGGTTCCATCCAACCATCCACTCATGATCATGTTAATTGTTGGATGTATGTCCCAGAAGTCAATATGGCTGACATATTGTAATAAATTTAGGACATAATTTTGTATTTGATATATTGATTTGATCAATAAAAAGATAAGTTTATTTTTCATTCAAGTGTGATGTATCTTTGAATTATTCATGGAATTAACTTTCGATACATATTCTCAAAGAGTTAAGAATTAGAGACATGTATTTAATTTCTAAATACTTTTGATCATAGTATCATCATGAGGATAATGATTGATCCGGATAGACCGACACACAGATTGCTTTCTTCAAAATAGATGAGTCTCTAATCTACAGTGTAGAGACACTGGACGATGAGTGCGGGTAGTTGTTAGAGAATAACTAGTACTGAGCATGATCATACAAGAGATCACTTGGATTTCTATTCGATCGTTAGTAATTATCTCGATGCTGTAGTTGTGTGAATAGTCTTTTGATCTGAGATAGTAATATTGCTTCCAGTGAGGCTGTTGAAGTTTGACTAACATATAAACATAGATCTCAATGAGCCCTTATAGTGGATATTGGCAACAATTGATTCACTGTAGGAGTAGGGTGCGCATCAAGATGAGATCTATCAACTTTGATAGAGAGTAGTTCAATAAAATTTGAGAGGTTAAATTTAAATATCTGTGACTACAGCAGTGTGATTGATGGAAAAGAGTTTCTATAGAAATCATAATTGGATTTGAGCTGATCAAATCTATCATATGACTGATGTTGAGGTTTGACGATTTATCCATGACCTGCCATCTAACCGAAACTCATGATAGAGGAACTGAATCACATGTTAACTATACCTTGAGATTTATTTTTGGTTCTACTGGGTTGTCACTACATATTGCTAGATGTCACTAATGATTGTGAGAGCTCACTAAGATTGTTCAGGATCGACAATCATTGATGAGTTAGAGTGAAATTATTTTGATCCATTGAAAAGAATTTTAATGATATATTTATTGGGAATAGTATCCTAAAACCAATCGTCAGTCTGTTGATGGTTGTGCTCTTTATTATATTAGTACATAAATCATAAATAAATAAAAGTTATTTTGATATTTTTTATCACAAATTATCATCTTCTAATGAACTCCTGTGTTGTGGTGAAGTCCTTAGGACTATTTAGACTTGACAAAAGAGGATTTGTCGTTTAGTCCTTAAACCTGTTCGCGACCAAATGATACGTTGTTACCAAAGTAACAATGTTTATCGAGTATAGGTCATTGTGTGCCATATAGGTTGGTTGTCCTCTTAACCAAGGAGTGTGGAGACATTGGTATGGTATACAGGTGAGATGTAAGGATACATTTGTATTATCTCTGCTGTCAAGATTTGCTCTGATGGGATATGGGTATAAATATCCCTCTGACCTGAGACCGCCACGGTGACTTGTAAGCAACTCACTGCACTTAGGCACTGGACTACCTGAATTTCTAATTCAATGATGGAAGGATGCTGGGTGTAGTCAAGTACTTGACTTATCGGTGCGTGTGTGAAGATGGGATTGACCACTCCAGTTCAGAAGCTGTGTACAGTCGTGTTTCAATTTAGCAAAATCTTGATCAGGATAGTCTTAGTGAGAAGTCACAGGACTGTTTGAGTTGAACACGACTCGGATGATCTAATCAGGGTTGACAGTTTAACCCTGCGTCATCCTAAATACAGGGGTCAAAAGGGATGAATTATACAGTAACCATAATCATGTAGGTTCTGAGTGTTGCGATTGCAACTATTCGACCTATCTGAATGTCGGGTACCATTATTAGATGGTCACTTCGATTAGTACAGGAATTGGTTCCTGTGCTACCGGCTTAGGTTCGAACCTGCGGGGTCACACACATTAGAGGTTCCTATCTGATCTAATGGCTGATGAAGAGTCTTAATGTTTATGGACTGTGAGTCCTACATGTCTGAGACTCTATGATCGAGACTCAGGATTCTCTGATCATGAGTCCCATGCATTTTGGGTATCGGGGTCAAGAGTCCCACTGGTTTGGGACTCTTCGATCAAGGTTTCATATTGATGAACTTTGATACCCGATTGCCCATCGAATTTGGACTCAATATTTATGGAAGGTTTAATTAGTGGTTTGATCACTAATTAACTCAATTTGATTGAGTAATTATTTTTGGATCAAGTCCAATTGAATTGGATTCAGTTGGGTTTGATCCGATTAGGTTAAGAGTTGACCTAATCATCGAGATGGTTTGGTCCCTGATTTGATCAGGAGTTGAGCTTAGTTAATTTCTGATTTGATTAGGATTTTATTGAGCCTAATTAAGCTTAATTAAATTAGATTTAACTTAGTCTAATTGTGCTTAACCTATTTTGATTAGGTTGGTTCAATTTGGATGAAACCATCTTTTGAATTTAACTCCCTGCGCCACCTCACATATCTGCGCCCATTTGAATTCACGAGAAGAAACTTCTCATGAATTTTCTCTCATCTAAAGCCCTTCTCACGCCCACTCTTGTGCACCAATATTTGGATAAAGATGATTAGTTAGCCATTCAAATTCAAAGCATGTTTGAATTTGAATGGATAACTTATCTCTTGTGCCTACATGACATTATCCATTTTAGTGCCCCACATCTCACACGAGAAAGAGTTTCTCGTGAAACCTTTCCATGCACAAAGCAGCCTCGCACCTTCTCTTCTCACACCCAAGTGGATAGGGATGAGTTGGTTTTAGTTTGAATTCAAATTTGATTTGAATTCAAATGTTTAACCACTTGTCTTTATCCTCTCACGCGGATAAGACACGTTTTGAACTGTTTTAAAAGAGATAGGGAGGTGGGGCGTGCGTAGAAAAATTTTGAGAGAGAAAGTGGGGCGTGAGAACTCTTGTGCATGAGTGGGAAGTCTAAAACTTTCGAGAGAAAAAGAAAGAAAAGAAAGAAAATTGGACGCAGGGTTTTCAGTGTGTTCCCTAGGGTTTCAGCCTGGGGTTCGGGAAGTGAGTTAGTGAGCTACAAGTGTCGTGAGCTCACCAAATTCAAGGGAGAGCATCTTCTACCTCTCAAACATATTTTTTGACAATCCAAAGCATCTGTGAAATCGACAAACATCAATCAAAGGAGTTCGATCAGCATCGGCAGTCAAAAGGGCTCTACAACGAGCTAGCACTCGTGAGAAGCCGATCAGACCGAGAGCCTCATGTCGATGATCTGCAGAGGTCAGATGCACTGTGTGGCTATATTGTGATGATCAGAGCCTCTCGACGGTGATCAGATTGCGGTGATCGACTACCCACACAAAGGTATTGTGTTCTGAATACAGAACAGTAAATTATTTACTTTTCAAATTTGAATTTTAAATTTAAATTCATGCATGATGTATATCATATTTAGATCCTAGTATATGATAAATATATGTTAATTAATTAGATTAATTAATTATTTTCACTGTAAAATAGTGATTTTAAAAAAAAATTAAAATTACCATTTTACCCCTGCACTCAAATTTCGCTTCAAATGGTATCAGAGCAGGTTCTAAGATATGATATATGAATTTGCATAGTAGATTAAGTTGTAATCTAATAGTTTAAATTTAAAATTTAAAATTCAAAATTTAAAATTTAAATTTTAAAAGTTGTTCGAAATTCAAAATTCAAAAGTTTGAAATTCAAAATTTGAAATTTGAATTTTAAAATTTGAAATTTGAAATTCGAAATTCAAAATTCAAAAATTTGAAATTCAAAATTTGAAATTTAAAATTTAAAATTTGGTTAAAATTTTAAATTTGAAATTCAAAATTTAAAATTCAAAATTTAAAATTTGAAATTTGTTTGAAATTTAAAATTCAAAATTTAAAATTTAAAATTTGAAATTTAAAATTTGAAATTTAAAATTTGAAATTTAAATTTTAAAATTGGTATATTTAGATATACATGATCCAAGTAGTACGTAATCGAATTGGGTTGGTTGCCATGGCCGTCCGGTCATAGGAGAAAAGTAGGGTTTAAAGGCCCTCTCCTCCTATTCGATGGGGTCTCCTATGGCGATAGGGGTGCCACTACAATTATATCCCATGCAATGAAGCAGCGAAAGAATTTAATTATAAAGGTTCAATTGTAAAATTTATCATGAATGTGTTAGATTAGATCTAAAGAAATATTCATGATTTATTTTGATTGAGTTATTTTCTATTATGTAATTAGCAATAGGATTGCTATTTATGAAATGTGCTGATCTAGTTGTGAAATGAATCAACATATTTGGTGAACAGAAAATAAAACCTTTCAAATTTGAAAATTATTTTCGAAATGCTAAACCCTGACCCATCAGCCCAAATACTTAATTAAAAAAATTAAGTGTTGTCAAGTTGGTCTAGAATTATGAATTAAGACCTAAGACAATTGCATAAACTTGTGGGTCAATGGATTAGAAGGATTAGGTCCATAATTGGGTTAGACCTAAGGTTAGCTTAAAGAAATGGACTAAATTAGAGTAATTGATCAAATCTAATCAAAAATTGAATTAGATTAGGTCAAGGACACTCTAGACTCAACTCCAATAGTTGTAGTTGAATAGGTCTATGTCTTTAACTAGATCAAGATGGACTTAATTCATGGCTACGCGGTGGAACACTATTTACTAAGTTGATCAAATTAAAACTAATGAACCGGTTGGTGTCTAAGATAAGTTCGGTAGTTTGACCAGTGGTTCTTAAGTGGGAGCTACTTGCATTGATCTGATCTCTGACGAGTTAATGGCATATCCCCACCACTGATCTCACTTACCTAGCCAACCTGGTGAGTTAGATTTTGATTAGACACTTGGTGATTAGGGCTCACCCATGTCATTAGGTAAATCAGTGTGACTGATTTAGGTGCTCCTAATGTCGGCTTTAATTAAATCCTTTTAATCTGACTTGGTGAAGTCAGTGGGAGGATTGAAATTGGCTAGTTAATTTCTTCTCTTCTATCCCTTAATAAAATCCTCAAAATTATTAGGTCCCTAAAATGATTAAGTTATAGTGATAACTAAGTCATAGCCTCCCATTAGTGAGTGATAATGAGTCCATTAGTTTAATAATCATTGGAGGCCCAAAGGCCTGGTGCTTATTGACTAATGGAATTATCATTCATAGTATGATAATTTGATTTGAGTCTTTTTGATGGTGGTCAGGTTGGCCAGCCAAAGTCGGGTCTGATCATTTTTTGGTCCGATTCACCAAATCAAGTCATGTTAATGGTTGGACCTAACCAGATCTTTTCAGTGGAGGTCAAAGCCTACTGATTAGGTTTTGGGGCAAAATAAATTACTAAAAGTTGTTTAGGGAAACAACTGATTTTGAACCTACCCATAGATGCACATGGGTTGACCAACCAAAGTTGGGCTCGTGTGTAGTCTGTGTGGATTCTAGTACCCACTAAGGAATTAAAATAATTCCTCGAATTGGAGGTTGAGGCTACCAGTTCGTAAAAATATTGGGAGAATCTTTAAACTAAAGTCCAAGTCTTTAGTATTAATAATTTATGTACTAATAGAGGTCTGATTTTTCTTTATGCAGCTATGGCCACTATCCTATCGCTCCGGTCATTATTAGATAATGACAAGCTTATGAGACCTAATTTCGATAGCTGGTATTGAAAATTAAAAATCATCCTTGAGCATGAGCGGATCCTTTATGTAGTAATGGATCCGACACCTGAGGAGCCAGCCCCGAATGCTAGAGGGACGATCCGAGACACTTACTAGAAGTGGCTCAATGATCGCACCACCGTTCGGTGCATAATGCTGGCGGCAATGAATGATGAGTTCAGCTACAGGTTTGAGAACACCCAGCCATAGGAGATGCTTCAAATGTTGAACGACTCTTTTGGCATGCATGACGATGTTGAAAGGCACAAAACTAGTTGTGCCAGTTTCAATACTTGGATGAGGGATGGGGCCTCAGTCACTGATCATGTACTGTACATGATCAAAATGATTGAGCGCCTAAGTAAACTGGGCTTTCCCCTGCATGAGCAGCTCGGTAAGGATGCGATTCTTAATTCATTGCCCAAATCCTTCCTCCCCTTCCTTACTCATTTTTGAATGACAAAGCCTGCAGTGAACTACCACGGCTTGTTGGGGTTGCTGCAGAACTTTAAGAAAGACCACCAGCTCCATAAGGAGTCGGTGAATGTTGTGGGAGGGTCTTCTTCTGGTCGTCGACCTTTTAAAAAAGGGAAGAAGAACAAGAAGAAGAAGAACAAGAAGGTGCAGCCGCATGCTGGGACGTCTGCATAGGGTCAGACCAAGAAGCACAAGCCCGACCAGAGCCAGGTGGAGTGCTTCTTTTGCAAGAAGTAGGGGCACTGGAAGAGGAACTGTCCTCTATACATTGCCTCCCTGGATCCAAACAGGCCGAAAAAGAAGCAAGATAATTATATGATAACACCTTGCAACTTTTTCATTTGTGATACTACTGCCTGGGTATTGGATACCGGAAGCTCTTATCATATTTGCAATTCGATGCAGGGTCTGCAGGTCAGTAGGAGATTTGATGATGGTGAGAGGTTCCTGAACGTTGGAGATGGAAGCAAAGTTCCAGTTCTAGCTTTAGGAATCATGAACCTTGTAATCAATTCTGGTTATATAATTCTAAGTGAATGTTACTATTGTCCAAGCTTTTTATTAAATATTATTTCTGTAGGCCTTTTGGCCATGTACGGTTATCAATTTTTAATAAAAAGAAACGTTTGCAATATCATTTTGAATGGTGTTACAATGTTTGTTGGACATCTAGATAATGGAATTTACTTACTGTCACAGCCTATTAATGTGGTTCAAACCTTCGATAAATGCCCTAGAATAGAAAATATGTCAGATGTCTACCTTTGGCACTGTAGGCTAGGTCATATCAATAAGAACAGGATAAACTAGTTGGCTCAAGAAGGAATTCTTGAAGTTGGTGATTGTGAATCACATCCAACCTGTGAGTCCTGTCTTCTTGGAAAGATGACCAAGTCACCTTTTACTAGAAAAGGTGAGCGAGCCAGTGAACTCTTGGGTCTGGTACATTCTGATGTATGTGGACCCATGAGCTCAAGTGCAAGAGATGGATATTTCTACTTCATAACCTTCACAGACGACCTATCGAGGTATGGGTATGTCTACTTAATGAAGCATAAGTCGGAGTCGTTTGAAATGTTCAAACTATTCTGAAATGAGGTAGAAAAATAAACTAGGAAGTGTATTAAAACTCTTCGATCTAATCGAGGAGGTGAATACCTTTTCAATGATTTTCTGACATATCTTGGGGAGAATGAAATTCTTTCTCAGTGGACTCTTCCTGGAACACCACAGCATAATGGTGTGTCTGAAAGGAGAAATCAGACCTTGTTAGACATGGTCCGATCCATGATGGGGTTTGCTGGTCTGTCGATCTTCCTCGGGGATATGCGCTCAAATCGGCTTGCTACCTTCTAAATAGGGTTCCGAGTAAGTCTGTAACCAAAATGCCATATGAGTTATGGATAGGACGTAAGCCAGTACTCTCGCACCTTAGGGTTTGGGGGTGTCCGGCTTATGTTAAACATTTAATTACGGACAAGCTTAGACCTAGGTCTGACAAGTGTAATTTCATAGGGTACCCAAAAAAGATCAAAGGGCATTATTTCTACCTAGCTGATGAGCAAAAGGTGTTTGTCAGCCTTAAGGCAATCTTTTTAGAAAAGGAGTTCCTTGGTAAAGGGACTGTTGCCTCTAAGGTCGAACTTGAGGAAGTTCGGCAGGTGAAAAAACTGACACAAGTAGCTGAACCTGAACCAGATTTGGTTAGATCAAATCCAGAGCCCATTGTTGATGCACCCTTAAGGCAATCTGGTAGAGTACCATGTCAACTGGACAGATACTATGGTTTCTTGATTCGGGATGGCGATCCTATCGAACTTGATGAAAATGATGAGGATCCGATCACCTACATGAATGCAATGCAGAGACCTGACTCTGAGAAATGGATAGAGTCCATGAAATCCGAAATGGAGTCCATGAAGGTCAATGATGTGTGGATATTGGTTGACCCACCCGAAGGAGTAAAACCCATAGGGTGTAAGTGGGTCTTCAAGAGGAAGAGGGGCGCAGACAGAAGGGTGGAAACCTATAAAGCCCATCTGGTTGCCAAGGGATATCGTCAATGTTATGGTATAGACTATGACGAGATATTTTCTCCTATGGCAATGCTCAAATCCATTCGGATTATGCTTGCGATAGCTGCCCATCTGGACTATGAAATCTGACAGATGGATGTGAAGATAGCTTTCCTAAACAGAGAGCTGGACGAAGAGGTGTATATGATACAACCTGAAGGATTCACATCCACATATGAGTCTAAGGTGTGCAGGCTACAGAGGTCCATTTATGGACTTAAGCAGGCATCCCGGAGTTGGAACATACGTTTTGATAGGACGATCAAGACGTATGGCTTCGTTAAGGACAGGGAAGAGCCCTGTATTTATAAATGGGCTAATGGTCCAGTAGTGGTATTTCTTATATTGTATGTGGATGATATTATCTTAATCGGAAATGATGTTCCTTTATTACAGAAAATAAAGATTTGGCTGTCATCACAATTCTCCATGAAGGATCTGGGAGAAGCTTCCTACATCCTAGGGATGAGGATCTACAAGGATAGATCTAAAAGGTTGCTTGGCTTATCCCAGTCCACATACATTGATACTATGCTGAAAAGATTCAGCATGGAGAATTTCAAAAAAGGCTATCTACCGATAGGCCATGAAATTTCTCTCTCGAAGAGGGATTGTCCGACAACACCTCAAGAGAGAGAATGTATGAGTAGAATTCCATATGCTTCAACAGTGGGATCTATCATGTACGCCATGACATATACACGACCAGATGTGGCATACTCACTAGGGGCAGTGAGTAGATACCAATCTGATCCAGGAGAGAATCACTGGAAGGTTGTTAAAACCATCCTGAAGTATTTAAGAAATACTAAGGACCAGTGGCTTGTTTATGGTGAATTGGACTTGAGACTTATAGGGTTTACAGACTCTAATTTTCAGTCTGATCATGATGGCAGCAAGAATGTGTCGGAATTTATTTTTATCCTTAATGGTGGGGCTGTCTGCTAGAAGAGTTCCAAGCAGCACATAGTGGCTGAGTCAGTTTGCGAGGTGGAGTATGTCGCTGCATCAGATGCTGCTAAAGAAGCGGTGTGGCTGAGAAAATTCATCATCGAGCTCGGAGTAGCACCCTCCCTTGTTGGTCTAGTTCTACTCTACTGTGACAGCTCTGGAGCCATAGCTCAGGCGAAGGAACCAAAGGCACACTAGCGGACGAAGCATATTCTGTGCCGCTACCATCTCATCCAAAAAATCAAGGATTGAGGAGACATTGACCTTCAGAAGATCGATAGGAAGGAGAACCTGGCCGACCCATTCACTAAAGCCATTGCAGTGAAGGAGTTCGACGACTTCAAGTCGAAGATGGATATTAGATACAGCACCGATTGGCTTTAGGCCAAGTGGGAGATTATTGGGAATAGTGTCCCAAAGCCAATCGTCAGTCTGTTGATGGTTGTGCTCTTTGTTGTATTAGTACATAAATTATAAATAAATAAAAGTTATTTTGATATTTTTCATCACAAATTATCGTCTTCTAATGAACTCCTGTGTTGTGGTGAAGTCCTTAAGACTATTTAGACTCGACAAAGGAGGATTTGTCGTTTAGTCCTCAAATCTGTTCGCGACCAAATGATACGTTGTTACCAAGGACAATAATGTTTATCGAGTATAGGTCGTTGTGTGCCATATAGGTTGGTTGTCCTCTTAACCAAGGAGTGTGGAGACACTGGTATGACATACAGGTGAGATGTAAGGGTACATCTGCACTGAACAGGACCGACTCCGGAGCTATCTCTGCTGTCAAGATTTGCTCCGATGGGATATGGGTATAAATGTCCCTCCGACCTGAGACCGCCACGGTGACTTGCAAGCAACTCACTGCACTTAGGCACTTGACTACCTGAATTTCTAGTTCAGTGATGGAAGGATGCTGGGTGTAGTCAAGTACTTGACTTATCGGTGTGTGTGTCAAGATGGAATTGACCACTCCAGTTCAGGAGCTGTGTACAGTCGTGTTTCAATTTAGCAAAATCTTGGCCAGGGTAGTCCTAGTGAGAAGTCACAGAACTGTTTGAGTTGAACACGACTCGGATGATCTAATCAGAGTTGACAGTTTAATCCTGAGTCATCCTAAACACAGGGGTCAAAAGGGATGAATTATACAGTAACCATATTCACGTAGGTTCTGAGTGTTGTGATTGCGACTATTCGACCTATCCGGACGTTGGGTACCATTGCTTGATGGTCACTTCGATTAGTATAGGAATTGATTCTTGTGCCACCGGCTTAGGTTCGAACCTGTGGGGTCACACACATTAGAGGTTCCTATTGTTGGGAATGGTGTCCCAAAGCCAATCGTCAGTCTGTTGACGGTTGTGCTCATTTTTGTATATGTACATGAATTATGAATTAATAAAAATTATTTTGGTATTTTTCATTACAAAATATTTCATCTTCTAATGAACTCCTATATTGTGGTGAAGTCCTTAGGACTATTTAGACTCGACAAAGGAAGATTTATCGTTTAGTCCTTAAATCTGTTCGTGACCAAATGATACGTTGTTACCAAGGATGACAACGTTTACCAAGCATAGGTCATTGTGTGCCATATAGGTTGGTTGTCCTCTTAACCAATGAGTGTAGAGATACTGGTATGGCATACAGGTGAGATGTAAGGGTACATCTGCACTGAACATGACCGACTCCGGAGCTATTTCTGCTGTCAAAATTTGCTCCGATGGAATATGGGTATAAATATCCCTCCAACCTGAGATCGCCACGGTGACTTGCAAGCAACTCACTGTACTTAGGCATTGGACTACCTGAATTTCTAATTCAGTGATGGAAGGCTGCTGGGTGTAGTCAAGTACTTGACTTGTCGGTGCGTGTGTCAAGATGGAATTGACCACTTTAGTTTAGGAGCTGTGTACAGTCATATTTCAATTTAGCAAAACCTTGGCCAGGGTAGTCTTTCTGAGGAGTCACAAGACTGTTTGAGTTGAGCACGATTCGGATGATCTAATCAGGGTTGACAGTTTAACCCTGAGTCGTCCTAAACACAGAAGTCAAAAGGATGAATTATATAGTAACCATATTCATGTAGGTTCTAAGTGTTGTGATTGCAACTATTCGACCTATCCGATCGTCGGGTACCATTGCTAGATGGTTACTTTGATTAGTATAGGAATTGATTCCTGTACTACCAGCTTAGGTTCGAACCTGCGGGGTCACACACATTAGAGGTTCCTATTTGATCTGATGGCTGATGAAGAGTGCTAATGCTCGTGGACTATGAGTCCTACGTGTCTGGGACTCTATGATCGAGAATCAGGATTCTCTGATCACGAGTCCCACACATTTTGGGTACCGGGGTCAAGAGTCCCATTGGTTTGGGACTCTTCGATCAGGGTTACATATCGATGAATTCTGATGCCCGATTACCCATCGGATTTGGACTTAATATTTATGAAAAATTTAATTAGTGATTTGATCACTAATTAACTCAATTTGATTGAGTAATTATTTTTGGATCAAGTTCAATAGAATTGGATTCAGTTGGGTTTGACCCGATTAGGTTAAGAGTTGACCTAATCGTCGAGATGGTTTGGTCCCTGATTTGATCAGGGGTTGGGCTTAATCAATTTCTAATTTGATTAGGATTTTATTGAGCCTAATTAAGCCTAATTAAGTTGGGTTTAAATTAATCTAATTGGGCCTAACTTATTTGGTTCAATTAGGTTGGTTTAAATAATGAAATCACCTTGACCCATTCTCCCTGCGCCACCTCACTTCCACTGCGCCCATTTGAATTCACAAGAAGGAAGTTTTCATGAATTTTTTCTCATGCAAAGCCCTCCTCACACCCTACTTTAATGCATCAAATGAGTGGATGAGGATGATTGGTTGGCCATTCAAATTCAAAACAAAGTTTGCATTTGAATGAGCAACCAATCTTAGCGCCTTGACCTTATCCTCTTTTAGTGCCCCATTTATTACACGAGAAAATGTTTCTCATGAAATCACTTGCACACAAATTAAGCCACACCCTCCTCTTCTCACGCCCTTAGTGGATAGGGATAAATTGATTTCCATTTGAATTCAAAATTTGATTTGAATTCAAATGTGCAATTACTCATCTTTATCCTCTCACATGGATAAGATGTTTGACATTGTTTTAAAAGGAGGAGAAGAGTGGGGCGTGTGCAAAAAAAATTTTGGAGAGAAAATCTAGGCATGAGGAATCCTTGTGTGCAAGGTGAAGGTCTATATCCTTCTGAGAGAAAAAGAAAGAAAAGAAAGAAAAAGTGTGCACAGGATTTCAGTGAGTTCTTCAGGGTTTCAGCCTGGAGTTCGGAAAGTGAGAAGGTGAGCTACGAGTGTCGTGAGCCCACCAAATTTTAGGAAGATCTTCAACATCCTCTCAAGCATGTCTACTGATGATCCAGAGTGTCCAAAGGATCGGTAGACATAGATCGAAGGAGTTCGATCAGCATCGGCCGTCGAAAGGGCTCTACAACGAGCTAGCACTCGTGAGGAGTCGATCAGATCGAGAGCTTCATGTGGATGATCTGTAGAGGTCAGACATACTGTATGGCTATATTGTGATAATCAGACTCTCTCGACGGTGATCAGATTACGGCGATCTACTATCCGCACAAAGGTATTGTGTTCTGAACATATTACAGTAAAGTGTTTACTGTTCAAATTCAAATTTCAAATTTAAATGCATGCATGCTATATATCATATTTAGATCTCAGTGTAGGATAAATTTTTATTAATTAATTAGATTAATTAATAATTTTTACTATAAAATAGTGATTTTGAAAAAGTTTTAAAATTACCATTTTACCCCTGCACTGAATTTTCCACACACCTATCTGATCTGATGGCTGATGAAGAGTCCTAATGTTCATGGACTATGAGTCCTATGTGTCTAAGACTCTATGATCGAGAATCAAAATTTTCTGATCATGAGTCCCACGCATTTTGGGTATCGGGGTCAAGAGTCCCACTGGTTCGGGACTCTTCGATAAAGGTTTCATATTGATGAACTTTGATATCCGATTGCCTATCGGATTTGGACTCAATATTTATGATAGATTTAATTAATGATTTGATTACTAATTAACTCAATTTAATTGAGTAATTATTTTTGGATCAAGTCCAATTGAATTGGATTCAGTTGGGTTGGATCCGATTAGGTTAAGAGTTGACCTAATCGTCGAGATGGTTTGGTCCCTGATTTGATCAGGGATTGGGCTTAGTCAATTCTTGATTTGATTAAGATTTTATTTAGTCTAATTAAACCTAATTAAATTGAGTTTAACTTAGTCTAATTGTGCTTAACCTATTTTGATTAGGTTGGTTCAATTTGGATGAAACCATCTTTTGAATTTAACTCCCTGTGCCACCTCACATATCTGCGCCCATTTGAATTCACGAGAAGAAACTTCTCATGAATTTTCTCTCACACAAAGCATTTCTCACACCCACTCTTGTGTGCCAATATTTGGATAAAGATGATTAGTTAGCCATTCAAATTCAAAGCATGTTTGAATTTGAATGGATAACTTATCTCTTGCACCTACATGACATTATCCACTTTAGTGCCCCACATCTCACACGAGAAAGAGTTTCTCATGAAACCTTTCCATGCACAAAGCAGCCTCGCACCTTCTCTTCTCATGCCTAAGTGGATAGGGATGAGTTGGTTTTAGTTTGAATTCAAATTTGATTTGAATTCAAATGTGTAACCACTTGTCTTTATCCTCTCACGCGGATAAGACACATTTTGAACTATTTTAAAAAAGATAGGGAGGTGGGGTGTGCATAAAAAAATTTTGAGAGAGAAAGTGGAGCGTGAGGAACTCTTGTGCATGAGTGGGAAGTCTAAAACTTCCAAGAGAAAAAGAAAGAAAAGAAAGAAAATTAGACGCAGGGTTTTCAGTGTGTTCCCTAAGGTTTCAGCCTGGGGTTCGGGAAGTGAGTTAGTGAGCTACGAGTGTTGTGAGCTCACCAAATTCAAGGAAGAGCATCTTCTACCTCTCAAGCATGTTTACTAATAATCCAGAGCATCTGTGGAATCAGCAAACATCGATCGAAGGAGTTCAATCAGCATCAGCCGTCAAAAGGGCTCTACAACGAGCTAGCACTCGTGAGTAGCCGATCAGATCGGGAGCCTCGTGTGGATGATCCACAGAGGTCAGACGTACTATATGGCTATATTGCGGTGATCAGAGCCTCCTGACAGTGATCAAATTACGGTGATCGACTATCCGCACAAAGGTATTATGTTCTGAACACAGAACAGTAAATTATTTACTATTCAAATTTGAATTTTAAATTTAAATCTATGCATGCTGTATATCATATTTAGATCCTAGTGTAGGATAAATATATATTAATTAATTAGATTAATTAATTATTTTTACTATAAAATAGTGATTTTGAAAAAGTTTTAAAATTACCATTTACCCCGGCACTCAAATTTCGCTTCAATATTGATAGAAATCATTGTATATCTTACTACCAGATAGAATTGAACCTATGGGGTCACACAATAAAAGAATTAGACCTGAAATAAGCAATTAGACTTATGAAGTATCAATTGAGTTTCAAAAAATCTGATTGGGTTCAAGATAACTTTGCTAGTACATAGTTGTACTGAAAAATATATCCTAAAACCTATCGTTAGATGATTATGCTTATCTTGTAAATTATATATAAATTTTTATTAATAAAAATTATTTGATATTTTTATTATAAATTATTCATCTTTGAACTTCTGTATTGTAATGAAGTCCTTAGGACTATGATTAATAGACAAAGAAAGATTTGTCGTTAAGTCCTTAAAAATATTCACGACCAAACGATACACTATTATTAGGACGATAACGATATCAAGTGTAGATCATTGTATGTCATATGAGTTGGTTGTCCTCTTAACCAAAGAATGTGGAGACACTATTATAGCATGCAGATGGAATATAGAAGTACATTCGCATCGAATGTGACTATGTGCCAAGCACTTTGCTATCAAGAGTAACTCATGAAGGATATGGGTATAAGTATCTCTCCGACCTGAGACCACCACAGTGACTCATAAATAACTCACTGCACTTTAGTACCTGACCATCTGAGTTTCTAACTCAGTGTCAAAAGGCTACTGGGTGCAGTCAAGTACTTATCAAGTCAGTGTGTGAGTCAAGATGGAATTGATCCCTCTGAATTAGTAAGAGATATGCATTAGTGTATTTCAATTTAGTAAAACCTTAGCCAGGATAATCCATGAGATAGATTTCAAAGGTTAAAATACCATGTGGTTGACTAAATTAGGATTGACAGTTAAACTCTAGGTCACCTTGAGCATTTGGATCAAAGTGACAAATTATACAGAAACCATATACCAGTAGGTTCTAGAAGGTTGCTTTGCAATACTTTGACCTATCTGTTGGGAAATGTGTCCCAAAAAGCCAATCATCAAGCTGTTGACGGTTGAGCAACCAAGTATTGTAATTGATTTGTTAATAAATAAAATATATTTGGCATCTTCATATAAGCTTTCATCTTCTAATGAACTCCGTTGTTATGATGAAGTCCTTAGGACTATTTAAGTTCAATAAAGAGAGGATTTATCGATTAGTCCTTAAAACTGTTTACGATCAAATGATAGGCTGTTAATAAGGACGACAGCTTCTATCGAGCATAGATCGCTGTAGGCCATATGGGTTGGTTGTCCTCTTAACCAAGGAGTGTGGAGACACTGGTATGGCATACAGGTGAGATATAAGGGTGCATCATCATTGAACGTGACCAACTCCAGAGTATTCTGCTGTCGAGAATGTCTCTGATGGGATATAGGTATAAGTGTCCCTTAGACTTGAGATCGCCTAAGTGACTTGCAAGCAACTCACTGTGCTTTGGTACTGGACTAACTAAATTTCTAATTCAGGGACGGAAGACTTCTGGGCATAGTCAAGTACTTGCGAAGTCAGAGTGTGATCGAGATGGGATTGACCACTCCAAGAGTTGGAGAAGAATGAGTCGCTGTATTTCAATTTAGCAAAATCTTGGCCAGGGTAATCCATCAGATGGATTTGATATTTTGAAATACAATGTGGACAACCTGATCAGAGTTGACAGTTGAACTCTGGGGTGTCCTATGATCATTTTGGTCAAGGGGATGAATTATATGAAAACTATATCCGCGTGGGTTCTAAGGATGTTGTTCTACACATTCAACCTATTCGGTCATCGGGTACCATTGCTAGATGGTCACTTCGATTGGTATAAAAATTTATTCCTATGCTATCAGCTTAGGTTCGGACCTATGAGGTCACACACATTAGATTTATGATCCGATCGGATGGTTGATCAACGATTAAGAATCGTTCTAGGGTTAAATGATCAATACGATTGACATTTAACCCAGTGCAAGTATTGCAGGAGGATCAATTAGCAATTCGATTGCTAATTGGCTTAATTTGATTAAGCCAATGGGTTGAGATTAAGTTTAATTAAATATGATTTAATTAGATTTATTTTGGGCTTTATTGGATCAAGTCCAATTGGTTTATTGGATAAGCCAAGTGCAAGAAAAAACTAGTCCTAGTTCAACTAGGACTTGGGTCAATCTAATTTCTAATTTGATTAAAAAATTAAATCAGATTTAAATCTAATTTAATCTGATTAAATTAGATTCTTAATTGGGTTAAAATCTATTTTAATTAGGTTGATCTAATTTTAGTTTAATTTGGTTTGAAAAACCAAATTAAAACAAGTCATAAGATAGAATTTTAGTAAGACTAGGATTCCACCTTGCACCACATAAGCCTTCCCCACGCCCTCTCTCTTATTCAACGCCAATCTCCACTTATTTTGTGTGACAAAAGCCCTCTCCCAAGTCTCTCCCACGTTCACAAAAGGTTTCCTCTCTTCTTTCTTACATGGAAGGTGGTTTGGATCAAATCAAAAAGGAATAAGTTTGGATTTCGAATTCTATGAGATAGAGTTTTAGAAATCCAAAACTCTTTCAATTTTGCACCGAATTTATCCAAATTTTTTTTTGAAATTTTTATGGCTTTTAGGGTATATATTGTGCACCCTTTTTTGGTGATACATGCACGAAAATATGGAGGAGGTGCTCAAGAGTTGGGCGCCCCTTAACTTGCCATGTTTGGATAAGCCTTGACTAGGTATTTGACCTAGACAAGGACTCTATTATATCTCTCTGTATAAAATGATTTTCTTCATGAAAGTTTAGGAGAAGATAAAGATTTGAGAGCCCTTTGTTCCATCCAAAAATTAGAGAGAAAGACATTTGGGTCATGGAGAAATAAAAGACGCAAGTTAGGATGTCTAGAGAGAAAAACGTGAAGAAGAAGAGGGTCTTCTTCTAGGGTTTTTTGTTTTCGTATCTTTCCTCCCTCCATCTTGAGTTTTCTGAGAGCATCTCAGATCTAAAACTCCTTCTTTTACTTTTCATCTTTGGAAGAGTCCAAATCAAGAAGAAGGAGGCACCTGATCAACCATCAAAGAAGGATCAGCGCAGTACTAGCATACTATGCTGATTTCTTGAAGCAGGACTTCTGATCGAGATTCGTAGGCTCGTGTGGACGACTCCTAGAGGCCGGAACATGTGCAGCTTGCAACATCATCCTTAAGCCCAGATCAGTGAGGTTAGAGCATCTAACTTGCAAGGTAATAGATCTGATCTATTGTTTAATACATACATTAGATGTGGTATAGAAACATGTTGATATGATCAACATGTGGTTCATGCTATATTTATATATTTTAATTTCTGATTTAATGCTATATAATAATCATATAATAGAATCTTAGATCTAGAGATTCTCTGGTTTTAAAAAATAAATTTTGATTTATTTTAGTCTTCCACTGTATGATCTTGAAAAAGTTTCAAGATCTAACCCTGAAACCCTAGATCTGGTTCCTACAATTGGTATCAGAGCCTAGGTTCTTTATTACATGATTATTTATACATGCTTAGATTATTTTTTAGATTAGATCTAATTTATAATCTGATTAGTAAATTTAAAATTAAAATTTTAGATCAATCACAAACTGCAAGGTTGTCCTGCTGTAAGGTTTACCCCTTACAGTGCAAAGGTTGTCCTAGTTTGTGTAGATCTATCTTTAATCATAAATTTGTTAGATATGATCTAGATTAAATTTATGATTTATTAGATTTAAAAAATATTTAAATCTAAAATAAAATCTCTTTGTTAATAATTTTTGTGCAAAGAAATTATTTAAAGTTGAAATTGTTTCAATTACATGAACCTGTTTAGATTAGATCTAAAGTAGTTTCATGTTTATTTTACTTGTATCTTGATTATGAATCAAACATGCAATATAGTTGGTAGAATCATATTGTAAAATTATTTTACAAATATGAAAATTATTTTTTGAAAAGCCAAACCCAACCCTCAGCCCAAAACTTAATTAAGAATTAAGAAGTTGTTTGATTAGGTTCTAGGATTGTGAATTGAAGAACCTAAGACACAAATCATAACACATTGGGTTAATGGGTTAGTGGGAATTAGGTCCATTAATTGGGTTAGACCTATGGTTAGATTAAAGATGGACTTAATTAGAGAATTGACTAAATCTAATCAATTGTTGTCTTAAATTAGGTCAAGGATTCTCTAGATCAATTACAATAGTTGTAGTTGGTCAAGTCCATGTCTTTAACGAGAACCAAATGGACATGATTCTTGGCTAAGCGGTCTAGCACGAACTGTTAGGTTGATCTAGTCGAAACTAATTAAACCAGTTGGTGTCTAAGGTAAACTAGACCGGTGGTTTTTAATTGGGAGCCGCTTACCTGGCAATTTTTGATGGTGTCTAAGGCAAGCTTTGGCAGACCCTCCCACTGATCGAACTTACCTGGCCTCTTGGTGAAATTATGTTTTGATCGGATCACTTGACTATTCGAGCTGACCCAGTCAGCTAGGTAAATCAGTGTGACTGATTTAGGTGCTCCTAGACCAGCCCTTTTAATGGTCTCCCTTAAGCTGACTTGGTGAAGCCAGTGGGAGGATCATGATAAGCTGGTTCATCTGACCTCATCCTCTAAATTATTTAAATTTTTTAAAATTATTAGGTCCTTAAAATGACAAAGTTATGGAGATAATTGAGTCATAGCCTCCCATTAAGGTGTTTGATAATGAGTCCATTAACTCAATAATCATTGCAGACCCAAAGGCCTGGTGCTTGTTGACTAATGGAATTATCACTCATCATATGATGGCTTGGAAGTGTCTCTCTAATGGTGGTTAGGTGAGCCAACCAAAGTTGGGCTTAATCATTCGTTGGTTAGATACACCAAGTATGATCATGTTAATGGTTGGACCTAACCGGATCCTTACAGTGGAGGCCAAAGCCTACTGATTAGGTTTCTGGGGCAAAATTAAAATTACTAAAAATTATTTAGAGAAACAATTGGTTATGAACCTATCCTTAGATGTACATGGATTGACCAACCAAAGTTGGGCTTGTGTGCAGTCTAAGTGGATTCTAGTACCCGCTAAGGAATTAGGGTAATTCCTCAAGTTGGAGGTAGAGGCTACCAATTCGAATAAAATAGTGAGAGAAACCTTTTGATTAAAGTCCAAATCTTTAGGTTTAATGAATCAATTACTAATTAGGTTATGGTTCTCCTTTGTGCAAATATGGCCACTCCCTATCGCTCCGATCATTGTTGGACAATGATAAGTTGGTGGGACCCAACTTCGGTAGCTGGTATCGAAAGTTGAAGATAGTCTGGAGCATGAACGGATCCTATATGTGATAATGGATCCTGCACCTGAGGAGTTAGCTGTCAATGCATGTCGAACAGTCAGAGACACTTATCAGAAGTGGCTCAGTGATCGGACCATGGTGCGCTGTATCAAGCTGGCTGCCATGAGCGATGAGTTCAGTCGCAGATTCGAGACGGCTCAGTCAAAGGACATGCTTCAAGTGTTGGAGGATGCCTTTGGCACACCCGATGACATGGAGAGGCACAAGACTAGTTGTGCCATCTTCAACGCCAAAATGCGGGATGGTGCCTCTGTCACTGATCATGTATTGTACATGATTGAGCTGATGGAACGATTGAGCAAGCTCGACTTTCCCTTGCATGAGCAGCTTGGGAAAGATGCAATACTGAACTCGCTGCCCAAGTCTTATCTCCCATTCTTCACTCATTATAGAATGACAAAGCCTGAAGTAAACTACCATGGGTTACTGGGGTTGATTCAGAACTTTGAGAAGGATCACCAACTCCTCAAGGAGTCGGTGAACTCAGTGGGAGGTTCGTCTTCTGGTTCTCGACCCTTTGAGAAAGGGAAGAAGAACAAGAAGAAGAAAGTCAAGAAGGTGCAAGTTCAGGCTACGACATCTGTGCAGAGCCAGACCAAAATGATCAAGCCTGATAAGAGTCTATTCTACTGGCAAGCACCCTAAATTAGATAGTGTGTCAGATATCTACTTATGGCACTGTAGGCTAGGTCATATAAACAAGAACAGAATAAACAGGTTGACTCAAGAGGGAATCCTCGAAGTTAGTGATTGTGAATCACTTCCAACCTGTGAGTCCTGTCTTCTTGGTAAAATGACCAAGTCACCTTTTATTGGAAAAGATGAGAGAGCTACTGAGCTCTTGAGCCTAGTACATACTGATGTATGCGGGCCCATGAGTACCAGTGCTAGAGGTGGATATTTCTACTTCATAACTTTCACGGATGACCTATCCCGATATGGATATGTCTATCTGATGAAACATAAGTCGGATTCATTTAAAATGTTCAAACGATTCCGAAGTGAAGTAGAAAAACAAACTGAGAAGAGTATTAAAACTCTTCGATCTGATCGAGGAGGAGAATACCTTTCTAGTGAATTTCTCACATATCTAGGAGAGAATGGGATTCTCTCCCAATGAACTCCTCCAGGAACACCACAGCATAATGGTGTGTCTGAAAGGAGGAATCAGACTTTGTTAGACATGGTCCGATCCATGATGGATTTTGCTAGCTTGCCGATATCCTTTTGGGGATATGCACTCGAATCGGCCAGTTATCTATTAAATAGGGTTCCAAGTAAGTCTGTAATTAAGACTCCATATGAGATATGGACGGGACGTAAGCCAGCACTTTCATACCTTAGGGTCTGGGGCTGCCCGACCTATGTCAAACGATTAGTCACAGACAAACTTGGACCTAGGTCTGACAAATGCTCATTCATAGGGTACCCCAAAGAGATAAAAGGATATTTTTTCTACCATGCTGATGAACAAAAGGTGTTCGTCAGCCTTAAGGCAATCTTTTTAGAAAAGGAGTTCCTTGGTGAAGGAACCGTTGCCTCTAAGGTTGAACTTGATGAAGTTCAACAGGTAGAAGGACCGACACCAATAGTTGAACCTGAGTCGGATATGATTAGATCAGATCCGTAGCCCAATATACCTGCACCATTAAGGCGATCCGGTAGAGTACCGCATCAGCCAGACAGATACTACGATTTCTTGGTTCGGGATGGTGATCCCATCGAACTTGATGAGAATAATGAGTATCCGATCACCTATATGGATGCAATGCAAAGACCTGATTTTGAGAAATGGCTTGAAGCTATGAAATCCAAAATGGAGTCCATGAAGGTCAACGATGTATGGACATTGTTTGACCCACCTGAAGGGGTTAAACCCATTGGGTGTAAATGGGTCTTCAAAAGGAAGAGGGGCGCAGACGGAAAGGTGGAGACCTATAAAGCCCATCTGGTCGCCAAGGGGTATCGTCAACGTTATGGTATTGACTATGACGAGACATTTTTTCCTGTGGCAATGCTCAAATCCATTCGGATAATGCTTGCAATAGCTGCCCATCTAGATTATGAGATCTGGCAGATGGATGTAAAGATAGCTTTCCTGAATGGAGAGCTGACCGAAGAGGTGTATATGATACAACTTGAGGGGTTTACATCCACAGATGAGTCCAAGGTGTGCAAGCTTTAGAGATCCATTTATGGATTGAAGCAAGCTTCTCAGAGTTGGAACATGCATTTTGATAAGGTAATCAAAACGTATGGCTTCATTAAGAATGGAGAAGAGCCCTGCATCTATAAATGGGCAAATGGTCCAGTTGTGATATTCCTTATCTTGTACGTGGATGATATTCTCTTAATCGGGAATGACATCTCCGGACTACAGGGAATAAAAGTTTGGTTGTCATCACAGTTCTCCATGAAGAACTTGGGTGAAGCATCCTACATCCTAGAGATGAAGATCTATAGAGATAGATCTAAAAAGATGCTTGGGTTATCCCAGTCCATGTACATAGACACTGTGCTGAAGAGGTTCAGCATGGAGAATTTCAAAAAGGGCTATCTACCGATAGGCCAAGGAATTTCTCTCTCTAAGAAGGATTGTCCGACAACTCCTGAAGAGAGAGAGCGTATGAGTAGAGTCTCATATGCTTCAGTCGTGGGATCTATCATGTACGTCATGACATGTACAAGACCAGATGTGGCATACTCACTAGTACTGAGTAGATACCAATCTGATCCTGGAGAGAATCACTGGAAAGTGGTTAAAGCCATCCTTAAGTATTTGAGAAATACTAAGGACCAATGGTTGGTTTATGGCGAGTTAGATCTAAAACTTGTGGGGTCCACAGACTCTAGCTTCAAATCTGACCATGATGATAGCAGGAGCATGTCGGGTTATATCTTTACTCTGAATGGTGGAGCCATCTGCTGGAAGAGTTCCAAGCAGCATACTGTGGCAGACTCTGTTTGTGAAGCGGAGTACATCGCAGCATCGAATGCCGCGAAGGAAGCTGCGTGGCTGAGAAAATTCATCAACGAGCTCGGAGTAGCACCCTCCCTCGATGGTCCATTCCTGCTCTACAGCGACAGCACTGGTGCCATAGCTCAGGTGAAGGAACCCAAAGCACATCAACGGACAAAGCACATCTTGCACCGCTTCCACCTGGTCTGAGAGATCGTGGATTGAGGCGATGTCGACCTTGAGAAGATCGACGGAAAGGAGAACCTAGCCGACCCCTTCACTAAAGCCCTAGCGATAAAGGAGTTCGACAACCACAAGTCGAAGATGGATATTAGATACTGTGCCGAGTGGCTTTAGGACAAGTGGGAGTTGTTGGGAAATGTGTCCCAAAAAGCCAATCGTCAAGCTGTTGACGGTTGAGCAACCAAGTATTGTAATTGATTTGTTAATAAATAAAATATATTTGGCATCTTCATCATAAGCTTTCATCTTCTAATGAACTCCGTTGTTATGATGAAGTCCTTAGGACTATTTAAATTCGATAAAGAGAGAATTTATCGATTAGTCCTTAAAACTGTTCACGACCAAATGATAGGCTGTTAATAAGGATGACAGCTTCTATCGAGCATAGGTCGCTGTAGGCCATATGGGTTGGTTGTCCTCTTAACCAAGGAGTGTGGAGACACTGGTATGGCATACAGGTGAGATGTAAGGGTACATCATCATTGAACGTGACCAACTCCAGAGTATTCTGCTGTCGAGAATGTCTCTGATGGGATATAGGTATAAGTGTCCCTTAGACTTGAGATCGCCTAAGTGACTCGCAAGCAACTCACTATGCTTTGGTACTGGACTAACTGAATTTCTAATTCAGGGATGGAAGGCTTCTGGGCACAGTCAAGTACTTGCGAAGTCAGAGTGTGATCGAGATGGGATTGACCACTCCAAGAGTTGGAGAAGAATGAGTCGCTGTATTTCAATTTAGCAAAACCTTGGCCAGGGTAATCCATCAGATGGATTTGATATTTTGAAATACTATGTGGACAACCTGATCAGAGTTGACAGTTGAACTCTGGGGTGTTCTATGATCATTTTGGTCAAGGGGATGAATTATATGAAAACTATATCCGCATGGGTTCTAAGGATGTTGTTCTACACATTCAACCTATCCGGTCATCGGGTACCATTGCTAGATGGTCACTTCGATTGGTACAGGAATTTATTTTTGTACTATCAACTTAGGTTCGGACCTATGAGGTCACACACATTAGAGTTCATGATCCGATCGGATGGTTGATCAACGATTAAGAATCATTCTAGGGTTAAATGATCAATACGATTGACATTTAACCTAGTGCAAGTATTGCAGGAGGATCAATTAGCAATTCGATTGCTAATTGGCTTAATTTAATTAAGCCAATGGGCTGAGATTAAGTCTAATTAAATATGATTTAATTAGATTTATTTTGATCTTGATTGGATCAAGTCCAATTGGTTTATTGGATAAGCCAAGTGCAAGGAAAAGCTAATCCTAGTTCAACTAGGACTTGGGTCAATCTAATTTCTAATTTGATTAGAAAATTAAATCAGATTTAAATCTAATTTAATCTGATTAAATTTGGTTCTTAATTGGGTTAAGACCTATTTTAATTAGGTTGATCTAATTTTGATTTGATTTGGTTTGGGAAACCAAATTAAAACAAGTCATAAGATAGAATCCTAGTAAGACTAGGATTCCACCTTGCGCCACATAAGCCTTCCCCACGCCCTCTCTCTTATTCAACGCCAATCTCCACTTATTTTGTGTGACAAAAGCCCTCTCCCAGGTCTCTCCCACGTTCACAAAAGATTTCCTCTCTTTTTTCTTACATGGAAGGTGGTTTGGATCAAATCAAAAAGGAATAAGTTTGAATTTTGAATTCTATGAGATAGAGTTTTAGAAATCCAAAACTCTTTCAATTTTGCATCGAATTTATCCAAATTTTTTTTTAGAATTTTTGTGGCTTTTAGGGTACACATTGTGCACCCTTTTCTGGTGATCCATGCATGAAAATATGGAGGAGGTGCTCAAGAGTTGGGCGCCCCTTAACTTGCCATGTTTGGATAAGCCTTGACTAGGTATTTGACCTAGACAAGGACTCTATCATATCTCTCTGTATAAAATGAGTTTTTTTATAAAATTTTAGGAGAAGACATATATTTGAGAGACATTTGTGCCACCCAAAAGTTAGAGAGAAAGACCTTTGGGTTGTAGAGATATAAAAGATGCAAGTTAGGGTGTCTAGAGAGAAAAATGTGAAGAAGAAGAGGGTCTTCTTCTAGGGTTTTTTGTTTTCATATCTTTCCTCCCTCCATCTTGAGTTTCCTAAGAGCATCTCAGATCTAAAACTCATCCTTTTACTTTCCATCTTTGGAAGAGTCCAAATCAAGAAGAAGGAGGCACCTGATCAACCATCAAAGAAGGATCAGCGCAGTACTAGCATACTGTGCTGATTTCCTGAAGCAGGACTTCTGATCGAGATTCATGGGCTCGTGTGGACGACTCCTAGAGGTCGGATGCATGTGCAGCTTGCAACATCATCCTTAAGCCTGGATCAACGAGGTTAGAGAGTCTAACTTGCAAGGTAATAGATCTGATCTATTGTTTAATGCATACATTAGATGTGGTATAGAAACATGTTGATATGATCAACATGTGGTTCATGCTATATTTATATATTTTAATTTCTGATTTAATGCTATGTAATAATCATGTAATAGGATCTTAGATCTAGAGATTTTCTAATTTTAGAAAATAAATTTTAATTTATTTTAGTCTTCCACTGTATGATCTTGAAAAAGTTTCAAGATCAACCCTGAGACCCTAGATCTGGTTCCTACACTATCTAGTCATCGGATTATCATTGCTAGATGGTTACATCGATTGGTATAGAAAATTATTTCTATGCTACTAGCTTAGGCTCGAACCTATGGGGCTACATACATTAGAATATTTGATCAGATCAGATGGCTGAAGAGTCGAATTGGATTGTGACTCTAGTGAAGAGTCCTACTTTGACTAGGACACTAGGGGAGAGTCTCATTGGGACTGAGGCTCTACTATTTTTAGAAAATTAATTACTAGTTAGATTACTAATTAACTTAATTTGATTGAGCAAAGAGCTTTGAAACAAGTCTAATTGAATTAGACTCAGTTCGACTCTGATTGGGTTTGATATGATCGAGTCCGATTACAAGAAAAATTTGATCCTGATTCGATCAGAATTTTGACTTGAATAATTTCTAATTAGATTAGAAATTTAATGAGATATTTGAGTTTTTAATTAGATTAGGTTCATTTCTATTAGTGGGTTTAATCCAAGTTTGATTTGGCTTAGAATCAGAATTGAAAATGAAGAGTCCTTGTCAACTAGGACTCTATCCTTATCTTTTATGCCACACTTGGATCCATACCAATTTCTCTATGCCTAATTGGATTTGGGTTGTGATTTTTGGTATCATGATAGAGGATCCAATAATGATGGGTGGCTATAGCTAGTGAATTATAATATCTCCTGTCTAATTCAAATACAATCTGAATTAGAGATAAGAGGTAAACTAGGAAAAGAATTTTTTGTATATAGAATATTGTTGGTGCCATATTTTTTTTTTATTTTTCTTAAAGAATCCTTTAGTGTGTGAGACTTTAGAATCTTTCTCCATATTTTAATGGCTTTTTTGAAATTTTTTGAGATGCCAAAAGTAGGTTTTGGTGTTGATTCTTGGTGCCCTTCCTTGGAAAACCCTAAATCCTAGTCTATAAAAAGGGGTCCTCTCTCTTGGACATCCCATGATCTATCCTTTGTTGATTTTTATTTCCAAAGCTTCTTCTCCTACTCCTCTATTTCTCTTCTTGATCCTCTCTTATTTTGGAGTATCCAAGGTACTTGAAGAAGAAGGAACAAATCAGCTGTCGAAGTTACTTGCAGGCTAGCACCTCCAAATCTCTGATCTATGCCTATCTTCGCATGGATCTTCTTGTAGAGGCCAGATGACTCTATGTGGCTGTGAGTGATTTGAAGAATACCTTCTCCAATCATTAGACTAGAGGATATCAAGATCAAATTTGTTTGGTAACAATCTTTAACTTATTTTGATTTCTATGATAGATCTAATAGTTAGATCTAAAATTTCAGCATCGATAAGATCGATGTGATTTTTATTTTTAGATTTAAAGTATATATTTTTATATCAAAAATTATAATGTGATAATCTAAGATAGAATCTTATACATATAATTAAGATTAAATTATTTAATCTATTATTTTTACTGTATAAAATTTTAAAATTACATGCACTGCACTACCGCAAATTTTCTTTAACTAGTATCAGAGCAAGATTATTTTGACGTGAATCAATATGACTTTAGATCTTATTTTTTTTATTTAATCTGATTATTTATAATTTAAATTATATATAAATTATTTTATTTTCAGATGTAATTATTATTTATTTAGATTAGATGTTCTGAGTAGCAAAGTATTCAGATTAGATAATCACCAGGTCATCCGGTCATAGGAGCAAGTAGGGTTTCATGACCCTCTCCTCTCATTCAATGGGATACTCTTCATGGTGTATAGGGGTGCCATTTTGAGGTCCCATGAAGAAAAAAATGAGAAGAGAAAACTTACTTTTTTGCAAAACCCTAGATCTTGAAACCCCTAAGTGTTGTTGTATGTGATGCTAGTTGCGAAGATGGTTAGTTACCTCTAATCTTGATTATTAAAATTATTTTAATTTAAAATTATAAAATTTAAATTTGATCTAAAACATTTTATAATTTGATGTAAAAAATTTACATAAAAAATTATTTTCAAAATCTTAACTATGTTGATGCAAAACTTAATTAAGAATTAAGTGTTAAACTCCATAGATCTAGAATTATGATTTAGATCTAATGATATTGCATAAAACATGGGGCATAGGTTAGCTCAAATCAGATCCTTCTCTTTAATTGGATTAGACCTAAGGTTAGAATCAAAAAATTAATTAACCATGTAGAGAAATTGATTAAGTCTAACTAAATATTGAATTAGATTAATCAGAATTTCTCTAGTACAATAGTTGTAGATGGTCAAGTCTATATCTTTGATTAGACCAAATGGATCTTAATTGTGGCTCAATAGTTGAACCCGAATCATTAGGTTGGTCAAATCGAAACTAGTTAACCAATTGGTGTCTAAGGTAAGTTTGGCATTTCGATTGGTGGTTTTAATTGAAAGTGACTTACTTGGCCATTTCAATGGTGTCTAAGGCAAGCTTAGCAAACCCTCCCATCGTATCTTACTTACCTAGTCAATTTGATGAACTAGAGTTTGGTTAGATCGATAAGTGATTCGAGTTATCCCTTCCCATTAAGGTTGATCAGTGTGACTGATCTAGGTGCCAGTTCAATCAGCATGACCTAATATGATTCAGTGACTTGGTGAAGTCAGTAGGAGGATTGTGATCTACTGATTAATTTTTTTTCTTCTCCCTTTTTCTCTAAACTGACTAAATCTTCTAAATTATTAGGTTCCTAAAATGAGCTAGTTATAGTGATAACTAGATCATAGCCTTCCATTAAGATGAATGATAATGGGTCTGTTATTTATGATTGACATTGCAGGTGCCATCCATCTGGTGTTCACTCTCAATAATAAAATTATCATTCATCATATGATGACTCTGTTGAACTATCTGATGATGATTGGATTGATCGAACCATCCTCGGACCTGATCACTCATTAGGTAAAATCACTGAGTAGGTTCATTTTAATGGTTTGATCTAACTGAAACTTTTAGTGGAGGTTTATCACCTACTGAAATGAAATCTGAGGCTAAATTAAATACTAGAAGTTGTTTGGAGAAACAATTGGTTGAGAACCTACCCATAGGTGCATATGGGTTGATCGAGCCATCCTCAGGCCTATATGTAGTCTGTATGGATTCTAGTACCTACTAAAAAATTAAGATAATTTCTTGAATTGGAGGTAGAGGCTATCAATTCATACAAAATAGTAGGACCTTTAGACTAAAATCTAAGTCTTTAGGATTAACAAATTCATATACTAATTAGATTTTGTATTTTTCTTGTGTGTGCAGATATGGTCTCAAACTTGTGGCTTCGATCATTGTTGGACAGTGAGAAGCTTACTAAATTGAATTCGATAATTGGTATCAAAAGTTAAAGATAGTCTTGGAGCACGAGAGGATCCTTTATGTGATAATGGATTCGACACCTGACGAGCCTGCTCTCAATGCTCGAGGTGTGGTCTGAGATACTTATTTGATGTGGCTCAACGATCGCACCATGGTTCGTTGTATTATGCGGGCCTCTATGAACAACGAGTTCGGTCAAAAATTTGAAGAGGCTCAGTCAGAGAAAATACTTCAGGTGTTGAGGGATTCCTTTGATACTCCTGATGACATTGAGCGGCACAAGACTAGTTACACTATTTTCAACATCCAAATGAGGGAGAGTGCATCTGTTACTGATTATGTATCGTACATGATCGAGTAGATTGAAAAACTGAGCAAACTCGGCTTTCTCTTACATGATCAGCTAGGAAAGAATGTGATCCTGAACTCCCTACCCAAGTTCTACCTGCTGTTCCTCAGTCATATCAAAATGACAAAGCTTGTAGCCAACTACCACAGTCTATTGGGGTTGCTACAGACTTTTGAGAAAGATCATCAGCTCCATAAGGAGATGGTGAATCTAGTGAGAAGATCTTCTTCAGATAGTCATCGTCTCTTTAAGAAAAGAAAAAAGAAGAAGAATAAGAAGGTGCCTGGTACTCGAAGTCTATTTCAGAAATCCAAGTTCAAAACTAATTAAAGACAGATAGAGTACTTCTTTTGCAAGAAGCAGGGTCACTGAAAGAGAAATTATCCTCAATATATCACTTCCCTTGACTTGAACAGGGCAAAGAAAAAAAAGTAATCAATTGCTAGATAAGGTGAAGGGAAAAATCAGCTTTTTCCTTGTAGGATCTTCCAGATCTAATGAGATCTAGGGTGGAATATTTCTAAAAAATTATTCAATGATATTTTAGATCTAAGATCTATTAGATCTAATTTTTATTATCTGATATTAAATCTAAAATTAAATTTAAAAATATGAGAAATAGAGAAATACCTCTAGGGTAACTAGATTACCCTGTAGATGATCGTAGTAATGCCCGAGGTTCTAAAATAACCATGCAGTCGTCTAACCTCTACCGGTATCCACTTGAGTAGGATCTAGATCATCTTCTCCTCATGAATCTTCACTCCAAAAGTTAGATCTAGATCTGATCTAGAAGATCTTCAAAGATCTTCTGAAGCTGGAGCAGCAGCTTCTCGATAAATCTCTGCAGCCTTCTAATCAGGAAGCCACCATGCCTTGGACAAGCACCAGATGGATGCCCAACCTCTTGGACATGAAGAAGGGAGGGAGAGGATCAGAGGGGGTGTAGAAAAGTGGAGGGGTTTTAGGCTTTTGCTGGGTATTGAGCAGAGACTCTAAACCCTAGGCGCAGATAGGGTTTAAATAGACCCTGCTATCCCATGCAGTGCCACATCATTCGACCAATCAGAAAGTTCTAATTAATTCTAAAAAAAATTTGATTAGTAAAGTGATATCATTTGATCATATCAAATAAGAATCCCCATAATCCCTCCTACTGTTGGTGCCAACACTGGATAAGCATACTGAGATTGGCGCCCCACAGTCCAAGTTGATCAAGGGATCAAAGTCCTCATCTCATGGGACTCTATCCTTATCCACTTGGGGCGCATGCCATATTTGATTATGGTGCCGACATTGAGGGCTAATTTAGCAGGTGGACACTCCACTAAAACTCTCTAATGACCTCTTGCCAAGTGGCCTCCAGTCCAAGGTCCATGGGTCAATGTTTGACCAATGTTCTAAAATGAAAATGGTAGGTGACAGAAATTGACAGGTGTTGTCTTAAATTCATCTCATGAATTAAGATAAGACTTTTTTGAGCTGAACTAACTCCAGTCAGATTGAGAGAAACCTTCTCAAGATTTTTTGGGTGAGTCAAATCACATTTGGCTCAGTCGAGATAGAAAAAATTACACGAGGAGAAAGTTAGGCTCAATCGTGTGCTAGCACAATTTCCTTGAACCTAATTGGATCTAATCCAAATCAATAAATTTAGGCTAGCTCAATTGATGACATCCAGACCCTAACTCTTGTGTGTGCGACCCAGTTAGGTTCATTTCCATATGGTAATGAGACATGTCATGATCTCATCATTGACATCATCGAAACTCCTTTCGATGGATCAGAACTCTTCTGATTTAGACAATTAGAATGATCGATCATCAAGATCATTCTAATTGATCCCAAAATCCATCAGTGACACCTAACAGTATATGGTGGCAATCCATTAGAAATAAAGACAAACCTTTTGGTGCAGCTACCTGTGTGATTGAGTTCTTCTATCATGAGTCCTGACTGAATTAGGGTTAAGGTGAACTCGTCAAACCCAACGTCAGTCATATGAATCAATCGATTGATCCGAGTCTGATGTGAAACCTTAATAAAAAATGCTTTTCCATTATTTCACCCTACCATAGCCATGGGCTTAAGGACTCGATCTTTTGATCATCATAGGACTACTCCTCTCATCTACCGAGGTTGATAGATCCCTTCTTGGTGCGATCTGGTTCCTACAATGAATATGCTACAGCCAACATACACCTCAGAATTTTGAATGGCTAGGAGATCGAGTTATGATGTAGTCAAACTATAACACACTCAAGGTGAACTGTCGATATACCTCAGGTCAAAGAACTAGACACACAGCTGCAGTATCAAGCTAGTCATCGACGAGAAAGTAGACTTCCTTATGACTGCTCGAAGTGGTCACGCTCAGTACTCTTATTCTTAATGAATACCTATACTCTTGCTCTGGTGTCTCCACACCATAGACTCAAGACACATCTACCCTAAGAAAGTGATCGTACACCAACCTTTCGGATCGATCACCATCCTCATGATGATCCTATGGTCAGGAGCAGTTTATGAGTTAGTTATGTAAATTCATGCCTTAAATTTTTAACTCTTGAAAATATAAATTAATATTCCTACTAACTCAAAGGATGTATCACAGACATAATGTACACAATGTGATAGTAGAATAACCTTTTTATTCATTTATAGTCAAAATTATAAATTTGCCCTTATATTTGTACAAGAATGTGTCAGCCAATCTGACATCTAGGGCATACATCTAACAAACTCCCACTTGACCTAATGCCAATTGGCTACATATTTAAGTCCCATCTTCTCAAGGTGGGCTTCGATTTTCTGCTGGCCTAATGGCTTTGTCAGTGGGTCTACTACATTATCTGTGGAGTCGACTCTCTTAACCTCGACATAACCTTTTTTGAGGTAATCACAGATCAGATGGAATCGCCGTTCGATATTCTTGGACTTCTGGTGAGACCTTGGCTCCTTAGCTAGGGCTATGGCACCATTATTGTCGCAGTAAAGACGGATGGCATCCGATGACATCACTCCAAGCTCTGCGGCAAACTTCTTGTATCAGAATGCCCCCTTCATAGTTTTCGATGCAGCAATATACTCTGCCTTCATGATGGAATCAATAATCACCGTCTGCTTGAAACTCTTTCAGCTAACTGCACTACCATTGCAAATGAACAGACTTTCAGATGTCGACTTTTGATCATCTATATCAGACATAAAGTCTGAGTCTGTAAATTTCTGAACCTGGAGTTCTCCATTCCCAAAGACTAGAAACATATCCTTAGTCCTTCTTAAGTACTTAAGGATACATTTCACAGAAGTCCAGTGCTCTTCGCCTAGATTCGACTGATATCTGCTTGTGACACTCACAGTATGGGCTATATCAGGTCGTGTACATAGCATGGCATACATGAGGCTCCCTATTGCAGAAGCATAAGGGATCTTGCTTATGTGTTCAATCTCCTCAGGTGTGCTAGGGCACATCTTCTTGGAGAGATGAATGCCATGTCTAAAAGGTACTAAACCTCTTTTGGAGTTTTCCATGCTAAATCTTTTTAGCACCTCCTCTATGTACATCTTCTGTGAAAGTCTGAGCATCCTATTTGGTCTATCTCTATAGACCTTAATACCCAGTATAAAGGATGCCTCTCCTAGATCTTTCATAGAAAACTCCTTAGACAACCATATTTTGATTGAGGTCAACATGAAAATATCATTCCCAATCAGGAGGATGTCATCTACATACAGTATGAGGAAGACAACTACGCTCCCACTGACCTTCTTGAACACACATGGTTCCTCTTCGTTCTTGATGAAACCAAACATTTTGATCACATCATTGAAATGAATATTCCAGCTCCGAGATGCTTGCTTAAGTTCATAAATGGACCTTTGCAGCTTGCAAATCTTGTGATCATCATCACTGGATGTAAAATCAAGTGACTGTTCCATATAGATATTTTTCTCAAGATATCCATTTAAGAATGCCGTTTTCACATCCATCTACCATATTTCATAATCAAAATAGGCTGCAACAGCAAGCACTGTGTGGATGGATTTTAGCATGACTACGGACGAAAAGGTATCCTGATAGTCAATACCTTCGCGCTGACTATAACTTTTCGCTATGAGCCTAGCCTTGAATGTCTCCATATTTCCATCTGTACCTATCTTTCTCTTGAAGATCTATTTACATCTAATAGGTACAATACCTTTAGGTGGATCTACCAAGGTCCAGACTTGGTTTGAGTGCATAGAGTCAATTTCTGATCTCATTGCCTCTAACCATTTGTCGGAGTCGATATCTGATATCGCCTCATCATAGGTCTTGGGGTCATCACCATGAGCCCCATTTTCCGTGAGGAGCATTTCCTCTACTTCCTCTTGTATAGTACCTAAGTACCTTTCAGGAGTATGGAAAACCCTAGTCTATCTACGAGGTGGAAGAGGTTGTATTAGGACTGGTTCTAATTGATTTGGTTCCTCAGATTCTTTAGCTCGTTGCTCTTAGGAGACATTCTCCTTGAGCTTAATTATTCTTCCGATGCCACCATCTTGAATAAACTATTTTTCAAGAAAAAAAGCATGTCGATTCACAATCACATTATGATCTTCTAGAATATAGAAATAGTATCCTAATGACTCTTTAGGATATCCTATGAACTGAGCTCTAAAAGATCTGAACTCTAACTTGTCCGCCTGCTATCTCTTGACATGAGTCAAACAACCCCAAATTCTGAGATGACTCAAACTTGACTTCTTACCATGCCATATCTCATACGGTGTGGTAGGAACGGTTTTAGAGGGAACCCTATTCAATACATATATTACTGTCATGAAACAACATCCCCAAAGAAACTCAGGAAGATCCGTAAAGCTCATCATAGAACGGACCATATCTAATAGGGTCCGATTTCTCCATTCTGAAACCCTGTTGAGTTGTGACATTCCAGATGGCGTCCATTGAGAGACTATGCCATTGTCCTTAAGATAGTCTAGGAACTCCCGACTAAGGTATTCACCTCCTCAATCTGATAGAAGAATCTTAATAGATTTTTCTGTTTATTTTTCTATCTCATGTCTGAATTCTTTGAACTTTTCAAAGGCTTCAGACTTGTGTTTCATTAGAAACACATATCCATACCTAGACATATCATCGGTGAAGCTAATGAAGTAGACATAGTTGTCTCTAGTCGGTACATCAAATGAGCCACACACATCTGTATGTACTAGGGCAAGTAGGTCTGTCGCCCTTTCTCCATGTCCTATAAAAGGGAGCTTGGTCATTTTGCCTTGAAGACATGATTTACAAACTGAATATGACTCGAAAGTCAACGGACTCAATAGCCCGAATTTCTCCAATTTGTTAACCCTGTCTTTCGCTATATGACCTAGCCTTAGGTGCCACAAATACCTATCATTTAGACTATCTCTAGGCCTTTTAATTCCCATGGCATTCACATTTTGCTCGATATGAAATACAGATACATCAATATGTAGCTGATAGAGACCATTAATAAGAAAACCATTTGTAACTTTATTATTTTCATAAAATATGTTACAATGGTTCTTATGAAAGCTAATCACATAGCCTTCTTGTGCTAAATATGAAACAGAAATCAAATTTCTGCTTGCTGCAGACACATAACAATAATCTCTAAGAACTAAATCTAATCCTAACAGTAATCGTAGAGGGTAGGTTTCCACGGCCACAACAGCAACTCTTGCTCCGTTCCTGATGTGTAGGATCGTATCCCCATCCCTCAGCCTCCTGCTCTCCTCAAGACCCTGCATAGAAGTGCACAAATGAGCACTAGAACCAGAGTCAAGTACCCAACTGGATGTAGAGAAAATCGTAAGATTAGATTCTATAACGAGCATACCTCTAGAAGGACCATCCTTCCTATTCTTCAGGGTGGCCAGGTTCTGAGGATAGTTTCGCTTCCAATGGCTGTCTGAATTACAGTGGAAATATTTTTCCTTTTCAGCAGTCTTTTTCTTCAGTTCCATCTTCTTCTTCTTCCCATCCACCTTCTGTTTCTTCACAGACTTCTTCTTCTTTCCAAAAGACTTTCTCTTAGAAGAAGTCTGCTCCACAGTAAGGACTGAGCCTTTTGAACCTTTCAAAGAAAGCTCAGCCGTAACCAACATGTTCATTAACTCAGCCAAGGTACACTGCATCTTATGCATATAGAAGTTCATGATGAACTGACCATATGCATCAGACAAAGATTGAAGGATCACATCAATCTGAAAATCCTTATCTAAGATAACATCGAGCTTCTCAAGCTCCTCAAGGTCCTTGATCATTGACAAACAATGATCTTGGACTGACTGCCCATCATGCATTTTAGTCTTAAAAAGTCTTTGGTAGACTTGATACTTGGCTACACAACTTTGTTCACCAAACAACTCTTGTAGGTGAGCCAACATTTGGTGGGTAGTCATAATGTTCTCATGCTGGTGCTGCAAGTCATTAGACATGGCACCCAATATATAGTACCTGGCTTTGTTATCATCATCCATCCATTTTTTCAGAGACGCCCTCTATTCAGCAGTCGGACGTGCTGGTATGGCAGGTGGGTCCTAGTCCAAGACATGAGTCAGTTTCTCGAAACTCAAAATAATTCTATAGTTCCTCAACTAGTCCTTAAAATTAGGTCCAGTCAATCTGTGGGTGTCTAGTATTTTGATCAGGGGATTGGACGCAGACATGTTTCCTATAGAGAGTCAAAAATTTCTAATTAGATTTTGTAATCAGACTTAACCAATTTGTTTAGGGGTTTCATTTTTAAAGAAATTAGGCTCCCACTATTTTCTCAGATCCCTACACTCTCTAGGTAGAGATGTGAAAATCTCTGTGATTAGTGATTTCTAGTGGGTGGTGCGGTCTCACCGATTGGCTCACCACCTCACCTAACAGTTATTGGTGATAGGTCAATCGATGAGTGGACAACTCTTGTCCAATGATTCTCTAATCATGGTGCACCTAAAATTTGGTCTCTAATTCACGAAGCTCATCGTGCCCAGAATATTGCTCCAATCCTTAGTTAAGTCAGACCCACCATTTGCATGAATTAGATTCCTGATTGGGTCCCTCACCGTATCCGAAATATTAAGCACAATCCATCCTCTAATCCATAGCATCCAATGCCTAATGGACATGGTTGCATCTTTCCAGTGCAACTGAGCCACTGTAACCAGTCGAGAACAATCAACCCCGAGAAGGGCCCATACATCCACAATGGTGGAAGACCTTAGACTTAATATTTTCTTAGAAAGATTTGATTTAGGTCTCATAAAACTTGACTTGACATAGTCATAACAATTATGACTAACCTAGTGACATGGGTTAGCTCGAATTGTTAGCCACCTCAAATCAGAGCTGGGTTGACACATAAGACCAGGTAAGTGAGACTGGTGGGAGGGATATACCATTAACTTGACAAGAATACATTCGAATCGAGTAGCTCCCAATTAAAACTCAATCAGTCACATCTACCCAACTTACTTTAGACACCAAATTATCGAACCAGAACCAATTGGGTTAGCCTACAATCCAAGCTCTAACCACTGAGCCAAATTAGGTCTTAACTTGATCGAGTCACATCTAAATGTGATTCGACCTTGACCTAGACTTAATCCTATTAGACTGGTCAATTATTAGCTTTCATGATCCTACCTAACCAACTTTTAATTCGGTTTGATCAACCGCTAGACCTAATTGAGCTACCTAAGCCTGAACCCAATTTTATGAAAATGACTTAGATTTGAAATTCTCAATTTTAGACCTAATTTAATTTCATAAGCTTAATTCATTAATTAAGTCTTGTGTTCATAAACAAAATATGTAAATAAATCCTAAGTTTTCAGGATCTAGAATTTTGCAGAAAAGTAAATTTTGATTTCTGATTAAGGATGAACGCGCAGTACCCCTACACGCCATAAGAACATCCCGTTGAATGGGAGGAGAGGATCTTAAATTCTACTTTGTTCTTATGACCGGACGACCATGAGGAACACCTTAATCAGAAATATTAATTTAACTACAAAACTAGTTAGATCTAAGTTACATATCACATATATAATTTCAGATCTAACTTATACATGCTTTGCATACATCTCATGTATTAAAATCTGATCTAATTAGCATGCTTTCAGATCTGATACAACACATATAATATCTAAAAAATAAGATTTAAATTAAACTATTCAATATAAAATCTATTCTAGACAGTTACTAAAATAATTCTACAACTAGTCTAGGCATGCAACAGATCAATCTTATGTATTAATTAAAATTTTATTTTCTATTTTTTGATCTGAATATAGAATTTATAATAAAAAAAATAGAAAATAAATTAGATCAAATTTATATTTTAATCATATTAAAATATAAAACTATAAGACTATTCATAGATCAAACTACTCCTAGTCTAGTCATGCATCTCATACATGTTAGATCTACTTAGTTTTAATTTTAAATTTTTTTAATTTTAGATCCTATCATATCTGATGTGACATCTAAAATTTATTAATATCAAATAAATAAAAATAAAAATTAGATCTAAATTAGATCTGAAATAGAGCCATCAACCTGGCTCTGATACCAGTTGAAGGGAAAAACCAGCTTTTTTCTTGTAGGATCTTCCAGATCTAATGAGATCTAGGGTGGAATATTTTAAAAAAATTATCCTACAATATTTTAGATCTAAGATCTATTAGATCTAATTCTTATTATCTGATATTAAATCTAAAATTAAATCTAAAAATATGAGGAATAGAGAAATATCTCTAGGATAACTAGATTACCCTGTAGATGATCGCAGCAATGCCTGAGGTTCTAAAATAGCCATGCAGTCACCTGGCCTCTACCGATATCCACTCAAGTAGGACCTAGATCATCTTCTCCTCATGAATCTTCACTCCAAAAATTAGATCTGGATCTGATCTGGAAGATCTTCAAAAGATCTTCTGAAGCTGGAGCAGTAGCTTCTCGACAAATCTCTACAGCCTTCTAATCAGGAAGCCACCACACCTTGAGCAAGCACCAGATGGATGACCAACCTCTTGGACATGAAGAGGGGAGGGAGTAGAGCAGAGGGGGCATAGAGAAGTGGAGGGGTTTCAGGCTTTTCCTAGGTATTGAGTAGAGACTCTAAACCCTAAGCACAGACAAGGTTTAAATAGACCCTGCTGTGCCATGCAGTGCCACATCATTCGACTAATCAAAAAATTTTAATTAATTCTGAAAAAATTTTGATTGATGAAGCGATATCATCTGATCATATCAGATAAGAATTCCCATAATTTCTCCTACTGTTGGTGCCAACACTGGATAAGCACTGTGGGATTGGTGCCCCACAGTCCAAGTTGATCAAGGGATCAGAGTTCTCATCTCATGGGACTCTATCCTTATCCACTTGGGATGCATGCCATATCTGATTATGGCACCTACATTGAGGGCTAATTTAGCAAGTGGACACTCCACTAAAACTCTCCAATGACCTCTTGCTAAGTGGCCTTCAGTCTAAGGTCCATGGGTCAACATTTGACCAATGTCCTAAAATAGAAATGGCAGGTGACAGGAATTGGCAGGTGTTGTCTTAAATTCATCTCATGAATTAAGACAAGACTTTTCTGAGTTGGACTGGCTCTACTCAGAATGAGAAAAATCTTCTCAAGGTTCTTTGGATGAGTCAAATCACATTTGGCTCAGTCGAGATAGAAAAAATTACACGAGGAGAAAGTTAGGCTCAATCGTGTGCTAGCACGATTTCCTTGAACCTAATTGGATCTAATCCAAATCAATCAAACTAGGCTAGCTCAATTGATGACATCCAGACCCTAACTCTTATTTGTGTGACCCAGTTAGATTTATTTCTGTATGGTAATGAGACATGTCATGATCTCATCATCGACATCATCGAAACTCCTTTCGATGGATCAGAACTCTTCTGATTCAGACAATTAAAATGATCGATCATCAAGATTATTCTAATTGCTCCCAAAATCTATTAGTGACATCTAGCAGTATATGATGGCAACCCATCAGAAATAAAGATGAACCTCTCAGTGCAGCTACCTGTGTGATTGAGTTCTTCTATCATGAGTCCCGACTGAATTAGGGTTAAGGTGAACTCGTTAAACCCAACATCAGTCATATGAATCAATCGATTGATCCGAGCCCGATGTGAAACCTTAATGAAAAATATTTTTCCATTATTTCACTCTGTCATGGCCATGGGCTTAAGGACTCGATCTTACGATCATCATAGGACTACTCCTCTCATCTACCGAGGTTGATAGATCCCTTCTTGGTGCAATCTGGTTTCTACAATGAATATGCTATAGCCAACATACACCTCAGGATTTTGAATGGCTAGGAGATCGAGTTATGGTGTAGTCAAACTATAACACACTCAAGGTGAACTGTCGATATACCTCAGGTCAAAGAACTAGACACACAACTGCAACATCGAGCTAGTCATCGACGAGAAGGTAGACTTCCTTATGACTACTCGAGGTGGTCACGCTCAGTACTCTCATTCTCAATGAATATCTGTACTCTCACTTTGGTGTTTTCACACCGTAGACTCAAAACACATCTACCCTAAGGAAGCGATCGTACACCAACCTTTCGGATCGATCACCATGCTCATGATGATCCTATGGTCAGGAGCTATTTATGAGTTAGTTATGTAAATTCATGCCTTAAATTTTCAACTCTTAAAAATATAAATTAACATTCCTACTAACTCAAAAGATGTATCACAGACATAATGTACACATTGTGATAGTAGAATAACCCTTTTATTTATTTATAGTCAAAATTATAAATTTGTCCTTACATTTGTACTGAAATATGTCAGCCAATCTGGCATCTAGGGCACACATCTAACACAAGGTACTTGTTAGTGCAAAATTTTGCCGATGCCGGAGAAGCTGGAGTCGAGGAGATCACAGCCGTCATCGGGACCTGCAAGGAAAGTCTAAATCGGAGTTGGGGGTGCTCCAGTAAGACCCTCTGATGCTCAAGTTAGTACTCTGCTTCAACAGAAATGGAGCACTCGAATGAAATTTTAGCAGAGTTTATAGATAGTGCTTAGAGCTTAGAGGAGAACGTATCTGGGGGGTCTCTTTTATAGACAGGAGAGCATAATCGATTGATAGCATCGTCCGTAACTACCTGGTAGTGGGCCATTCGGGGCCACGTGAAGTTTGTTATGGAAAGTAGTGGTGTCTGTTGTCGTGACTTGCTGGAGAGTGGTGGGGCCACATGGAGTTTGTTACAGAGAGTGGAGTGGTATCCGTTATCGTGACTTGCCAGAGAGTTCTGGTCGGACGGCTGAAGCTCGGTTGGGACGTTTGGTGGAGCGAAATAGCTCTCTGTCTCAGTAATCTAAGAGAAGCTCGGATGTTTTCGAAGTTGCTGACGGGTTAATTGTTGTTAGGTGCCTTAGGCATTGATGCTGCAGACGGAAGTCATCTGCTATAGAAGTTCAGACGAAAACTTTCGATTAGAGAAATCAGACTGGAGTCCGATTGCTAGAGAAGTCCGTCTGAAATTTATCTGATGTAGAAGCTTGTCTGAAGACTATCTGCTGGAGAGGTCCGGTTGCATGAGGAATCTGACAGAAGGTTGACTGATAGTGAAATTTGAAAGGTGCTATAGAAGGTTGACCGATAGAAGAGTCCGGAAGGCATTATGGAAGTTCGTTTGCTGGAGGAGTCTGGAGGACACTGTGGAAGGTCGATCGCTGGAGGGGTCCGGAGGAAATATATCTGTTAGAGGGGTCTGGTTGGCACTGTTGAAGTTCGATTGGTGCTGTTGAAGGTTGATCGATAGAAGAGTCTGGAAAGCATTGTGGAAGTTCGTCCGCTGGAGGAGTCTGGAGGACACTATGGAAGGTCGACTGCTGGAGGGGTCCAGAGAAAATTTGTCCATTGGAGGGGTCTGGTTGGCACTGTTGAAGTCCGATTGGTGCTGTTGAAGGTTGATCGATAGAAGAGTCTGAAAGGTGTTATGGAAGTTCGTCCGCTGGAGGAGTTTGGAGGACACTGTGGAAGGTCGACCACTGGAGAGGTTCGGAGGGAATTTATCCATTGGAGGGGTCTGGTTGGCACTGTTGAAGTCTGGTTGGTGCTGTTGAAGGTTGATGGCTGGAGAGGTATTGAAGACACAGGAGACAGTCGGTCACTGTAGAAATTCGGCTACTGGAGCCCGTTCGTTGTAGAAGTTCGTCTAGAATCCATCCGCTGTAGAAGTTCGGATGGAGTCTGATTCTTACAGAAGTCTAGAAGGAGGCCGCTTACTGTAGAAGCTCGGATGGAGATCGGTTATCGTGAAAGCCCAGATGGAGAACGCTTATTGTAGAAGCTCAAATAAAATTCAGAAGTTGGTCGGATGGAGTCTGGTTACTATAGAAGTCCTGCTGCTGGAGAAGCCCGGACATTGACGAAGTCCGGAAGAAGCTCGGAGTAAAGTCGATCATGACATGAAGAAGTCTGGAAGGGATTCGGAGAGTAGTCGATCACTGTAGAAAATCGACTGATAGTGAAGTCCAAAGAGCATTTGGAGCAGTCCGATAGATGACTGAAGGAGCTCATTATTGGAGAAGTCTGGAGGGTACGGTAGGAGTTCGTCCGTTGGAGAAATCTGGAGGACAGTATGGAAGGTCGACTGCTGGAGGAGTTTGGATGGTACTGTGGAAGCTCAGACGATCGGGGGAGTTCAGAAAGATGCCGCACACGATCAGAAGCCGGAAGAGTCCTGGGAGGGTTGGCCTTTTACGACTTCGACTGGGGTTATTTTATACCCAATAGTACTTATGTGATAACACCTTATAACTTCTCACTTTTTGATATAGTGACTTGGGTATTGGATATTGGTAGCTCTATTCATATTTGCAATTTGTTGCAGGGTCTTTAGGTCATTAAGAGATTTGGATATGGTGAGAGATTTCTGAACGTTGGAGATAGAAGATCAGTTCTAGTTCTAGCTTTAGGAATCATCAAGCTTGTATTCGAGTCTCAGTACATTGTTCTTGATGAGTGTCATTACTATCCTAGTTTTCTTTTAAAAATTATTTCTGTAGACCTTTTGGCCAATTCCAATTATGAAATATCAATAAAAAAAACTTTTATGATATCATTTTGAATGGTGTTTCAATTTTGCGTGGATAGTTGAATAATGGTATCTATGTTGTATCTAAGCCTAATATAATGTATATTTCAAATAAATGCCCTAGAATAGATGATGTCATGGATGCCTACCTTTGGCATTGTAGGCTAGGTCATATCTGTTAGATGTGTGCCCTAAATGCCAGATTGGCTGACACATTCCTGTACAAATCTAAGGACAAATTTATAATTTTGACTATAAATCAATAAATGGGCTATTCTTCTATCACATTGTGTACATTGTGTCTGTGATACATCCTTTGAGTTAGTAGGAATGTCAATTCATATTTTCAAGAGTTAAAAATTTAAGGCATGAATTTACATAACTAACTCATAAACAGCTCCTGACATAGGATCATCACGAGGATGGTGATCGATCCGGAAGGTTGGTGTACGATCACTTCCTTAGAGTAGATGTATCTTGAGTCTATGGTGTGGAGACACCAGAGTGAGAGTACAGTATTCATTGAGAATGAGAGTACTGAGCGTGATCATATCGAGCAGTCATAAGGAAGTCTAACTTCTCGTCGATGACTAGCTCGATGCTGTAGTTGTGTCTCTAGTTCTTTGACCTGAGATGCATCGACAGTTCACCTTGAGTTTGTTATAGTTTGACTACACCATAACTCGATCTCCTAGCCATTCAAAACTTTGAGGTGTATGTTGGCTGTAGCATATTCATTGTAGGAACTAGGTCGCACCAAGATGGAATCTATCAACCTCGGTAGATGAGAGGAGTAGTCCTATGATGATCAAAAGATCGAGTCCTTAAGTCCATGGCCATGGCAGAGTGAAATAATGAAAAAAGAGTTTTCCATTGGGATTTCACATCAGACTCAGATCGATCGATTGATTCATATGACTGATGTTGGGTTTGACGAGTTTACCTTAACCCTAATTCAGTCAGGACTCATGATAGAAGAACTCAATCACACAGGTAGCTGCACTGAGAGGTTCATCTTCAGTTCTGATGGGTTGCCACCACATACTGCTAGGTGTCACTGGTGGATTTTGGGAGCAATTAGAATGATATTAATGGTCGATCATTCTAATTGTCTGAATCAGAAGAGTTCTAGTCCATCGAAAAGAGTTTCGATGATGTCGATGATGAGATCACGACATGTCTCATTACCATATAGAATTGAACCTAACTGGGTTACACAAACAAGGGTTAGGGTCTGGATGTCATCAATTGGGCTAACCAATTAATTTGGATAAGATCCAATTAGGTTCAAAGAAATCATGCTAGCACATGATTGAGCCTAACTTTCTTCTTGTGTAATCTTTTCTATCTCGACTGAGCCAAATATGATTTGACTCATTCAGAGAACCTTGAGAAGGTTTTTCTTGGTCTAAATGAAGCTTGTCCAGCTCAGAAAAGGCTTATCTTAATTCATGAGATGAATTTAAGACAACACCTGCTAATTCCTGACACCTGCTATTTTCATTTTAGGACATCTGTCAAATGTTGACATATGGGTCTTAAACTGAAGGTCACTTGGCAAGAGCTCATTGGAGGATTATTGTGGAGTGTCCACATGCCAAACCACATCAAATTGGGTGCCATAATCAGATTATGTCATGAGCCCAATTGGATTAAGTGGGCGCCCCAAGTGGATAAGGATTGGAGAGACTTGATAAGCTTGGACTCCTTGGTGCCAACTCTCTTTGTGCTTATCCAATGTTGGTGCCAACTTTTGGAGATAAGGTGGGATTTTTATCTGATGTGATCAGATGACATCACTCCATCAATCAAAATTTTTTTAAAATTTATTAAAATTTTTTGATTGGTCGAATGATGTGGCACTGCGTAGCATACAGGGTCTATAAAATCCCTGTCTGCGCCTAGGGTTTGAAGTTTCTGCCCAATACCCAGCCAAAACGAGAATCCTCTCCTCTTCCCCATATCTTCCCTTCTCTCCTCTCTCCCCTCTTCACGTCCAAGAAGTTGGACATCCATCTAGCAAAGGTCCAAGGCATGGAGATGCCTGGAACAGGAAGGCTGCAGGACATCTTTGACAAGCTACTACTCCAACTTCAGAAGGAGTTCTGAAGCACTTTCAAATTAGATAAAGATCTAATTTTTGGAGCATAGATTTATGAGGAGAAGATGTTTTAGTTCCTACCTAAGTAGATATTGATAGAGGCCAGGTCTTGAATGGCTACATCAGAACCTCGGGCTGTGCTGAGATCATCTACAGGGTAATCAGATTACCCTTGAGGTATGTCTATACTTCTCATACTTTTAGATTTAATTTTAAATTTTAAATATTAGATAATAAAATTAGATCTAATATATATTAGATTTAAAATAATATAGGATAAAATTTTTAAATTATTCCACCTCAGATTTGATGAAATCTGGAAGATCCTACAAAGGAAAAAGGCGATTTTTCCTTCAACTATATCAGAGCTAGGTTTTTGGCTCTATTTCAGATCTAATTTAGATCTGATTTTTTATATTTATTTATCTAATATTTAAAAGATTTTAGATATTATATCAGATATGATAAAATCTAAAATCAAAATATTTAAAATTAAATCTAAGAAGATCTAACATGCATGAGATGCATGTCTAGACTAGGATTAGTTGAATCCATGAACAGTCTTAAGTTTTATGTTTTAATGAGATTAAAATATGAATTAAATCTAATTTATTCTCTATTTTTTTGATGTTATAAGTATTATAATTAGATCAAAAAATAAAAAATAAAATTTTAATTTTTTCATAAAATTGATCTATTGCATGCCTAGACTAGTTGTAAAATTATTCCAGTAACTTGTCTAGAATAGATTTAATTTTGAATAGTTCAATTTAAATTTTATTTTTTAGATATTACATATGATATATCAGATCTGAAAGCATATTAATTAGATTAATTTTTGATACATGAGATGTATGCAAAGCATGTATTAGTTAGATCCTAAATTGTATATGAGATATGTAAATTTAGATCTAACTAGTTTTGTAGTTAAATTTATATTTTTGATTAAGGTGTTCCTCATGGCCGTCCGGTCATAAGAACAAAGTAAGATTTTAAGACCCTCTCTTTTCATTCAATGGGGTGTTCATATGACGTGTAGGGGTGCCACGCGTTCATCCTTAATCAGAAATCAAAACTTACTTTTCTGTAAAATCCTAGATCCTGAAACCTTAGGATTTATTTTACATGCTTTGTTTATGAACCCAAACTTAATTAATGAATTAAGCTTATGAAATTAAGTTAGGTCTAAAATTGAAAATTTTAGATCTAAGATATTTTCATAAAATTGGGTTCGGGCTTAATCAAACCTATACAGTACATGTATATATAAACACAGGGTCAAGTGACCCAAACCCAAAACTCCCTTGACCAACTCTATGGGAGATTAGGTTAACCCAAGCCCATGTACACCCATGACTCGACCTAATGTCATCTATCTTGGGCCTAGACCTGGCCCATAAAGAGTTGGTCCCTTGAGGCCCACATAACCTAGACCTCAAGAACCCGAAAGGCCCACAGCCTTTCAACCTAGGGCCCAACTAGCCCTAGAGCCTCCATGAAGCCCTCATGAATGATGGACCTTGGCCTTAGCCTTGGTCCCCTGGGCTATGGGCACACTACCTGGATCACAACAATCTCCACCTTGGTGTCCCAAGGCCTCAACCAGCTCCACTCTGTCCATCAACCGAATCAGCTCAACACATCTCTGAAAGCTGTCTCGTGGAAGTACCTTCGTAAGTGCATCAGCTGGGTTCTCCTTGGTGTGTACCTTTACCAGCTCCACCTCACCATCCTCCACAAGCTCCCTGATTCGATGATATCGAATGTCGATGTGCTTTGTCCTTGCATGATAGACTGAGTTCTGTGCTAATAGAAGTGCACTCTGACTGTCACAGTGCACTCTAATGGCCTCCTGAGTAAGGCCCATCTCCGTCAACAAACCCTTCAGCTAAATTGCCTCCTTAGCTGCTTCTATCAGCCCGATGTATTCCGCCTCTGTAGTGGATAGGGCCGTGATAGGCTGCAGACTCGATCTCCAAGAAATAGGACCTCCATACAGGCTAAAGATGAAGCCTGTCGTAGACCTCCGGGTATCCACATCTCCACCAAAGTCCGCATCTACATAACCACCAATCAACCCCTGAGCCTCCTTGGACATGTCAGAGTATCCCACCGCACCTCCTTGCTATCCGTAGCAGATGCCAACTCCAATTGAACCCGCCAGGTATCTGAATATCCACTTCAGAGCTCTCCAGTGCTCCCTGCCAGGCTGCGCTATGAACCTGCTAACCTGACTCACTGCATGAGCGATGTCTGGCCTACAACAGACTATCGCATACATCAAGCTCCCAACTCCTGAAGCATAAGGAACCTTCTCCATCTCCTGAGCCTACACCTCAGTCTGTGGCGCCATGGTCTTCGAGAGTCTGAAGTGACCGGCAAGTGGCAGCTCCGCTGGCTTTGCTCCCTTCATCCCGAACCTCTCTAAGACCTTCTGTATGTAGCCCCCCTGAGATAGATGCAGCACCCTCCGAGCTCGGTCTCTGAAAATCTCCATGCCTAGGATCTTCCTTGTAGGGCCCAAATCCTTCATCTCAAACTCTTGAGATAAGGATGCCTTCAGATCCTGCACAACCTTCCTACTCTTGCATGCTATAAGTATGTCATCCACATACAAGAGTAGGAACACCCTAGAACTATCTTCAAGAGACTGAACATAAACACAGGGATCAAACTCGCACCTGGAAAGTCCAATGCTGCACACATAGGAGTCGAACTGCTTGTACCATTGCCTCGACGATTGCTTCAGTCCGTACAGCGACTTCTGCAACAAACAAACCTTTCCCTCTGATCCTGGATCCCTGAAACTGGGTGGCTACTCCATGTAAATCCTCTCCTCCAAATGCCCATGGAGGAACGCCGTCTTGACATCCATCTGCTCCAGCTCTAAATCCTGAGCTACTACAATGCTCAGCAACACTCTGATGGAAGTATGTCTGACAACGGGAGAGAAGACCTTGCTGAAGTCGATGCCTTCCTTCTGGGAGTATCCCTTGGCCACTAACCTCACCTTGAATCTGATACCTCCCTGCTTTGAAGGCCCTTCCTTGTGACTGTAGACCCATTTGTAGCCAATGGGCCTCTTCCTCTGTGGCAACTATACCAATCACCATGTCTAGTTCTGGTGGAGAGACTGCATCTCCTCGGACATCACCTGGACCCACCGCTCTCTGTCCTGGCTCTCAATAGCCTCCTGATACGTATATGGGTCTTCATTCACTGTCACCAGGGCATATGACATCTCCTCGAAGTCATATCGGTCCGGTTGCCTGATGGTCCTCTTGGGCTTGTGTAGGGCAACACCGATATCAGTCCTTGATCCAGCTCGCTCCTGCTGGACCTCTCCATCTTGATCATCCGTTCGAGTCCTCTCCACCTGTGGAGACACCTTAGGTAGGTGCTCCATCTGAATGTCATGTCCTCCAGTAGTACCTGTAAGAGGCAAAATCAAAGAGGTAAGCTATCCAGCAGTGCCCTGCTGGACCTCCTCCTGCTCCTGTTGCTCCACCATACCTGCTCGCCTCCGTAGGACTGACTCCTCATCAAAAGTCACATCCCGACTAATGATGACCTTCTTTTCCAAGGGATCCCACAGCCTGTATCCCTTAACTCATCGTGGATAGCCTAGAAACACCATCTTGCGTGATCTGGCGTCTACCTTGCTCTGCTCACCAGCTCCAATGTGCACATAGGCCGTGCACCCAAATACCCGTAGATGGCCCAGCCCAACTGTCCTCCCAGACCACACCTCCTCTGGAAGCCTGCCATCCAACTTGGTGTGAGGTGATCGATTGACCAAGTAACCCACTGCGTCAACTGTGTCAACCCAGAACTCCTTTGGAAGCCTTGCCTACAGCCTCATGCATCGTGCCTTTTTCAAAAGTATTCTGTTCATCCTCTCGGCCACCCCATTCTACTATGGAGTCTCCTTAACTGAGAAGTGTCTCCTGATCCCACACTCCTCACAGTAGTCCTAGAACTCTCTGCCGGTGTACTCCCTGCCATTGTCTGACCTCAGACACTTCACGCTCCTCCCCTGCTCTTTCTCCACCTCAGCTCTCCAGATTTTGAACTTGGTGAAGACCTTAGACTTTTCTCTCATGAAGTAAATCTAGAGTTTCCTTGAGAAATCATCAATCAGGGTCATGAAGTATCTGGCCCTATTCCTAGCTAAAACTGGGATTGGTCCCCACACATCCATGTGTACTAAATACAGAGGGGCTGTACTGCGGGTTGTACTGATGTTGAACTGAACTCTCCTCTGCTTTCTCATCTGGCAAGGCTCACAGATCTCCCCTGTAGCACCATCCTCCAGATCAGAGATGAGTCCTCTCCTGCTCAACTCCCTCAGCCCTTTGTAATCCATGTGGCCTAGGCGGTAGTGCCACATCCTGTAAGCCCCCTGCTGGTCCTGTGCTGCAGCTACTGCATCAGACTCTTCGATCACCACAGATCCCTCCATGCGATAGAGGTTATTGTCCAACCTCCTGCCTCTCATCACTACCATAGCTCTATTGGAGATGTTCAGTACTCTGCTTCTAGCCCTACTGCTGAAGCTGTATCCACTGCGGTCCAAGTAGCCTAGTGACACCAGATTCTTTTCCAGCTTCGGGACATACTTTATATTTGTCAATGTCCTCACAATCCCATCAAACATCCTCACCCTGACTGTCTCTATCCCAGCCACCTTGCAAGGATGATTGTCGCCTAGAGTCACTGATCCCTCATCTGTCTTGGTGTATGTCGCAAACCAAGACCTGTGTGGTGTGTAGTGATGTGAGCACGCAGAGTCTAGTGTCCACTCCTCTGTGTAATGTCTGTGACCATCTGATACCACAAGTAGATTATCCTCTACCTGCTGCCCAGCAACTGCACTCACTGATTCTGAGTCACTTCTTTCTCCCTTCTTGCTCTTCCATAGTAGACATTCTCGCTTAAAGTGCCTGAACTCGTTGCACTTGAAGCATTTCATCTCTTTCTTTTCCTTCCTGGACTTGGACCACCCCCTGGACTTGCTTCTGCCTCTGCCTCTACCTGTCCTCTCCCCTACTGCCAAACCCTCCTGGGGAGCCCGATCTCTGGTCAACTTTTTCCTTTGCTTATTAGACCTCAGCACCGAGACCATGTCCTCATATTTCAGAGTCTCCTTACCGTAGAGTAGTGTAGTCACCAAAGAGTCATATGATCCTGGCAGCGAACACAAAAGCAACAGGGACTTGTCCTCCTCATCCAGCTTCACCCCGATATTCATCAACTCCGTGCACAACTGGTCGAACCTTTGAATGTGGCCAATCACATCAGATCCATCCTGCATCCGAAGACTGTACAACCCCTTCTTCAGCATTAGCTTGTTGCACATATTCTTCCCCATATATATGGTGTGCAACTTCGACCAAAGATCCTTCGGGGTCTTTTCTTCCAGCACCGAATACAACACCGCATCCGCCAAACATCCTTTGATCATCGAGCATGCTTTCTTCTCCAACGATGCCCACTGTCTATCTGTCATTCCCTCAGGCTTCTCATCCAAAGCCTGATCCAGATCTGCTTGCACCAGAAGATCCTCCACCCAGATTTTTCACATGAAAAAATTTCTCTTGCCATCAAACTTCTCAAAATCGACCTTCATATTGCTGCCCATGACTGGATCTAAGCCAAACAAGCAATATAAAATCAAGAAGTGTAGAATATACCTTGATGGTACCTTGCTGAAAATTTTTAGCACTTGGGATCTTTAACTTCTCATGCTTGGAACCGCTTCCTCACCACTGTGGCTCTGATACCAACTATTGGAGCATGATCCTGGCTCTTCCCACAGACCTTGGGTGTAGCAAAATCAGCAACGAACAAATCTGGAGACTTCTGGACTCGATTGAAGGCCCTTGACGAAATCAGCCTGGTTGCTGTCTTCTTCGTCAGCTTTCGTTCCAGATGAAGAATGCCTCTAAGATCACCTCTAAAAAATACAAGATCTGGTACCCAACTAGATCAAGCCTGGACCGAGGTCTTTCAATTTATAGATCTCAAATCGGGGTATTCTAGATAGGGAAGAAGGTAGATAGAACCAGACCTTACAGATCTGTCCTGCTGCAGCCTTTCCTGTAGATCTGTTGATGGAGATCTCACCCGTGCCTCAAACGACCTCAGATCAACTCCAGATCTGAGAGAAACTTGTACCAACCTCTTTGCAAGAGATTTTAAGTTTTGAACCTGATGTTTGGGTGGCTGCAAGAGAGGGAGAGGAGAGAGAGTTGTTGGCACAAAGGGGGAAGGGGCTAGTGCCTCCCCTGCTTTCCTGCCTTCTATGGACTTGGCGGCAAGAAACCCTAGGGTTTCTTGCTCCTGGGGCATGAAGAATAGCTGGAGAGAGAGGGAGAAGAGAGAGAGAGACTTGGAAGAAAGAGTTCTGGTATTCTCTTTGGCTTAATCAAACCTATACAGTACATGTATATATAAACACAGGGTCAAGTGACCCAAACCCAAAACTCTCTTGACCAACTCTATGGGAGATTAGGTTAACCCAAGCCCATGTACACCCATGACTCAACCTAATCTCACCTATCTTGGGCCCAGACCTGACCCATAAAGAGTTGGTCCCTTGAGGCCCACATAATCTAGACCTTAAGAACCCGAAAGGCCCACAGCCTTTCAACCTAGGGCCCAACTAGCCCTAGAGCCTCCATGAAGCCCTCATGAATGATGGACCTTGACCTTAGTCTTGGTCCCCTGGGCTATGGGCACACCACCTGGATCACAACATGATGAGCTTCATGGACCTCCCTAAATTTCTTTGGGGACATTGTCTCATGACAGTAATTTATGTATTGAATAGGATTCCTTCTAAAATTATTCCTACCACACCGTATGAGATATGGCATGGTAAGAAGTCAAGTCTGAATCATCTCAGAATTTGAGGTTGTTCGGCTCATGTCAAGAGACAGCAGACGGACAAGTTAGAGTTCAGGTCTTTTAGAGCTCGGTTTATAGGATATCCTAAAGAGTCATTAGGATACTATTTTTATATTCTGGAAGATCACAATGTGATTGTGAGTCAAAATACTATTTTTCTTGAAAAACAGTTTATTCAAGATGGTGGCATCAGAAGAATAATTAAGCTCAAGGAGAATGTCTCCCAAGAGCAATGAGCTAAAGAACCTGAGGAACCAAATCAATCAGAACCAGTCCTAGCACAACCTCTTTCACCTCGTAGATCGACTAGGATTTTCCATCCTCCTGAAAGGTACTTAGGTACCATACAAGAGGATGTAGAAAAATGTTCCTCACAGGAAATGGGGTTCATGGTGATGATCCCAAGACCTATGACAAAGCGATATCAGATATCGACTTTGAAAAATGGATAGAGACAATGAGATCAAAAATTGACTCGATGCACTCAAACCAAGTCTGGACCTTGGTAGATCCACCTGAAGGTATTGTACCTATTGGGTGTAAATGGATCTTCAAGAAAAATATAGGTGCAGCTGAGAATGTGGAGACATTCAAGGCTAGGCTCGTAGCGAAAGGTTATAGTCAGCATGAAGGCATTGACTATCAGGATACCTTCTCGCCCGTAGCCATGCTAAAATCTATCCGCACATTGCTTGTTGTTGTAGCCTATTCGATTATGAAATATGACAGATGGACGTGAAAACGATATTCTTAAATGAACATCTTGAGGAAGATATCTATATGGAACAGCCACTTGGTTTAACATCCAGTGATGATAATCACAAGATCTGCAAGCTGCAAAGGTCCATTTATGGACTTAAGCAAGCATCTCAAAGCTGGAATACTCGTTTCAATGATGTGATCAAAATATTTGATTTCATCAAGAATGAGGAGGAACCATGTATGTTCAAAAAGGTCAGTGGGAGCACGGTTGTCTTCCTCGTATTGTACGTAGATGACATCCTCCTAATTGGGAATGACATTTTCATATTGACCTCAGTCAAAGTATGGTTGTCTAAGAAGTTCTCTATGGAAGATCTAGGAGAGGCATCCTTTATACTGGGTATTAAGGTCTATAGAGATAGACCAAATAGGATGCTCAGACTTTCACAGAAGATGTACATAGAGGAGATGCTAAAAAGGTTTAGCATGAAAAACTCCAAAAGAGGTTTATTACCTTTTAGACATGGCATTCATCTCTCCAAGAAGATGTGCCCTAGCACATCTGAGGAGATTGAACGCATGAGCAAGATCTCTTATGCTTCAGCAATAGGAAGCCTCATGTATGTCATGCTATGTACACGACCTGATATAGCCCATGCTGTGAGTGTCACAAGCAGATATCAGTCGAATCTAGACAAAGAGCATTGGACTTTTATGAAATGTATCCTTAAGTACTTGAGGACTAAGGATATGTTTCTAGTCTTTAGGAATGGAGAACTCCAGATTCAGGGATTTACAGACTCGAACTTTATGTCTGATATAGATGATTGAAAATCAACATCTAGGAGTCTATTCATTTACAATGGTGGTGCAGTTAGCTGGAAGAGTTTCAAGTAGACGGTGATTGCTGATTCCACCATGGAGGCAAAGTATATTGCTGCATCAGAAGCTGTGAAGGAGGCATTCTGATACAAAAAGTTTGCCACGGAGCTTGGAGTGATGTCATCAGATGCTATCCCTCTTTACTGCGATAATAACGGCATCATAGCCCTAGCTAAAGAGCTAAGGTCTCACCAGAAGTCCAAGCACATCGAGCGGCAATTCTATTTGATCCGTGATTACCTCGAAAAGGATTATGTCGAGGTCAAGAGAGTTGACTCCATAAACAATGTGGCAGACCCGCTGACTAAGCCATTGGGCTAGCAAAAGATCGAAGCCCACCTTGAGAAGGTGGGACTTAGATATGTAGCCAATTGGCATAAGGTCAAGTGGGAGTTTGTTAGATGTGTGCCCTAGATGCCAGATTGGCTGACACATTCTTGTACAAATCTAAAGGCAAATTTATAATTTTGACTATAAATCATTAAATGGGTTATTCTTCTATCATATTGTGTACATTGTGTCTGTGATACATCCTTTGAGTTAGTAGGAATGTCAATTCATATTTTCAAGAGTTAAAAATTTGAGGCATGAATTTACATAACTAACTCATAAACAGCTCCTGGCCATAGGATCATCATGAAGATGGTGATCGATCTGAAAGGTTGGTGTACAATCACTTCCTTAGGGTAGATATATTTTGAGTCTACGATGTGGAGACACCAGAGTGAGAGTACAGTATTCGTTGAGAACGAGAGTACTGAGCATGACCATATCGAGCAGTCATAAGGAAGTCTACCTTCTCGTCGATGACTAGCTCGATGCTGTAGTTGTGTGTCTAATTCTTTGACCTGAGGTGCATCAATAGTTTACCTTGAGTGTGTTATAGTTTGACTACACCATAACTCGGTCTCCTAGCCATTCGAAATCCTGAGGTATATGTTGGCTGTAGCATATTCATTGTAGGAACTAGGTCGCACCAAGATGGGATCAATCAACCTCGGTAGATGAGAGGAGTAGTCCTATGATGATCGAAAGATCGAGTCCTTAAGCCCATGGCCATGACAGAGTGAAATAATAGAAAAAGAGTTTTTCATTGGGGTTTCACATCGAACTTAGATCGATCGATTGATTCATATGACTGATGTTGGGTTTGACGAGTTCACCTTAACCCTAATTCAGTTGGGACTCATGATAGAGAAACTCAATCACACAGGTAGCTACATCGAGAGGTTCATCTTCAATTCTGATGGGTTGCCACCACATACTGCTAGGTGTCACTGGTGGATTTTAGAGGCAATTAGAATGATATTAATGATTGATCATTCTAATTGTCTGAATCAGAAGAGTTCTGATCCATCGAAAGGAGTTTCGATGATGTCGATGATGAGATCACGACATGTCTCATTACCATACAGAATTGAACCTAACTAGATCACACAAACAAGGGTTAGGGTCTGGATGTCATCAATTGGGCTAACCCAATTGATTTGGATAAGATCCAATTAGGTTCAAAAAAATCATGCTAGCACACGATTGAGCCTAACTTTCTCCTCGTGTAATCTTTTCTATCTCGACTGAGCCAAATATGATTTGACTCATCCAGAGAATCTTGAAAAAAATTTTCTCAGTCTAAATGAAGCTTGTCCAGCTCAGAAAAGGCTTGTCGTAATTCATGAGATGAATTTAAGACAACACCTGCTAATTTCTGACACCTGTCATTTTCATTTTAGGACATCTATCAAATGTTGACATATGGATCTTAAATTGAAGGTCACTTGGCAAGAGCTCATTAGAGGATTATTGTGGAGTGTCCACATGCCAAACCACATCAAATTGGGTGCCATAATCAGATTATGGCATGAGCCCAATTGGATTAAGTGGGCGCCCCAAGTGGATAAGGATTGGAGAGACTTGATAAGCTTGGACTCCTTGGCGCCAACTCTCTTTGTGCTTATCCAATGTTGGTGCCAACTTTTGGAGATAAGGTGGGGTCCTTATGGTTTATATTTCATGCATGCATGATTTAGATTAAAAGAAGTTTTAATTCTGTAGCTGTGGTGTTTAGAAAAATTTTTTTTGAAATACACATGCATGCTAGAACATATGAATTCCAACATTAATGACACCAACAGTGGGACGATTCTCCACATTCTCCTCGAGAGGCCTAGGCTCATTCTGTACTTCTTCTCACCTATATCGCTGCTCAACATATCTTCCAAGCCAGCCCCAGTGGATTAGAGTTTCAATCTCATCCTTCAATTCAAGATAATTCTCAATATCATGCCTATGCTCCCTACGGAACCAACAATATTTCTTTGGGTCCCTCTTATAGGGTAGAGATCGCAGCTACCTCAAAGGCCATAGTTTTTTTGTCAACTTTCTTCAGGATCTGAGCTCTAGGGGTGTTGAATAGGTGTATCTTTCTAATCTCCTTAACGGGCTTGGACATTTTGACCTTCGGGATCTTCTTCTTTCACGATGTGTGCTCCAGTGCGGCAAATCCTTCCGCCCCTTACTTCGCTCCCTCTTCTTCCTAGTAGCACCCTTTGAGGGCTCATTGCGGTGTTCATGGCCTTTTTAGCATTGGTGTATTTCTCTACCCAAGCTAACATTTCGATGAAGTCTTTCAGGTATCTTTTTTTTTAGAGAGAAGAGGAACCAACTTTCACAAAGTCCACCCTTCATTACTGATATGGCGATCGATTGGTCAAAGTCTTAGACCTCCAGAGCTATCATGTTGAAGTGGCCATGTAATCCCTGAGTAATTGATTGAGGTTCACTAGGGAGTTTGACCCCCAATGTTGCCTTTGGCTACTCACAAAGTACATAGTGAGAAGACGGCTAAGCTATTCGAAGGAATGAATTATGCCGGGTTGGAGATCAGAGTACAACAATCTGGCGGCCTTTCAGAGGGTCAAAGGGACCACCGTATATAAAGTGGCATCAAAGATGCCATGAAGTAATATGAGGGATCTATAACTCTCCAGATGGTCAATTGGGTCAAAGGATCCATCATAGGATTCCAACTAAGGCACCTTGAAGCACAGGGGGTGTGGTTTGTCCAATATCTTCTAGCTAATTAGCCAATTCATGTTTGAGCATGCCCTTTCAGGGCTTCAATCTACTACTGCATCTCCTCGAACTTCCTCTTGAGGTTGTCTCTTTAGAACAGGTATTGCTCTGATGGCCGAGGGGAGGTGTGTGCCGACATAAAACCTCAACCTGACTAGGGGGTTGGGGAGCACTCATGTCGAGCGTGGCCAAGTTCTAATTGCAGAGTTAGGCTTGATCAATGTCTGATTGTTTGGTCGGGGAATGCTCGTGATGAGTTTGGTCTAGCTATTGGCTTTATCATGGTTACCTGGCTGAGCTTGCCCTTAGCTCCATAGGTGAGATTGCCGACTCTACGATGATCAGACTAGAGGCGGACTATCAGAGGGTTGCCTAGATGGTGGCTGCACCGGGCCTGGTTCTCACATCTCCCAGACCACAATGGCTAGAGTCTGGACTTGTGGGACCAAATGGTTAAATTGTTCTGAATTAATGGCAATGGGAGGTGATTATACCCAATCTGGACTTTGAAGGGATGCATTGGAATGGTGGGAGGTATTGGATACCCTCCTGCACGAAGCATTTGATGCTCCGCTTTGTGACTTCTTTGCTACAAACTCTTTTTTCCAAGATCAAGGGTGAGAGACTCTTCCTCTGACACTAATCTATTGCCGCATGCTCTCAGTTGGACTGCATCTCAATCTGAAAGTAGAGAATAATGCCGATCTATAGAGTGAAGACTTTAGATGATACCTACAAATAAGTTTGTTTGTCGTAGTGTATCTAATGGGGGACCCTTCGGCAGTCAAGTCTGTCAGGAATCAGGAACAAAAGAAGGAAGAGGAATAGGATGATGTTGTTCTGAAGTACAACAACCTAAGAGGGGGGGGTAAATTGGGTTATTTAAAAATTTTAATCAAATATGAATTTCTAAGATAATTATGTGTTTTAAATTAATCTAACTTATGTGATGCAATGAGTTACAGCAGAATTAGATATTAAGGGTAGCAAAGTAAGAATTAAAGACTAGTAAAGAAAATAAGAAAAGCAAGAAGGCAAAATACAATACAAACATAATAAATTTATAGTGGTTCAGTGTAACCCCATATCTACTTTAACTCTTCAAATTTTTCTTAAAAATTTTACTATAATAAGTTCGATTACAGTGTATTTATTTTATCTGGACTCACAAATAATTTCAGTTGATTTTTTGGGATCACCAACCAAAACTATGTACCGATTAATTTTTCAAATTCATAATCAATCTAATTGATTTTATGAGCTCATTAACCAAAATCTATAATATCTAATTTTGGACTTGGATGAGCCTAATCCCAAGTTTCTTTCTCCTAAAGAAACTTGTAAAGAAAATAAGATATAGGATACAAAAATTTTAGCATAAAAGAAAAATAAAAAATAAAATCTTTTGATGTCCAGGAAAGTTATTGATGTGTTACTCAAATGAAGCTTCAACTTCTCTTCTTGATGCTTGAGAGAATGTGAAAGGTGATATAGAATGTTGCTTATAAATGTCCACTGAATTCTATGCACAAATCCCTCTCTTTTCTTTCTTTCCAAAGATATTCAATGATCCTCACTTAATTTTATGAATTTTTCTTTTCAATCCACTTAGCTATCTTCCCAATTAATTCTCTAGCCTTTAATACGCTTAGAATTAGTTGGAAAAGAAATTTTGACAGTTGGAAGGATTGAACTAGTCGTTAGAGACAAAAATTAGCCATTATAGATCAAATCTAAAATTTTGCAAAACTAGCCGTTGGGATTTAAGTCGACTCGAATAGGATTCGAGTCGACTTGAGCTATCTATGAGTCCACTCAAGTCCTTTTATCTTTTTTTGAGAACTTCAACTCGAATATTCGAGCTGACTCGAGCTGCCACTCAGATTTGTACGAGTCTACTTAAATTTTTTGGTTCTAAAAAACTACTTTCTATCTTTCCTATCGAGTCAACTTGGATGAAATTTGAGTCCACTCAAGTGCATGCCGGGTGAAACTGCAGTGTGCCAGATTTTTTAACTTTCTTTTGTTCTTCCACTCGAGTCTAGTTAGATAAAATTTGAGCCAACTCGACTAACAGCCAACTAAAAAATTTTGAATATTTTCCTATATGAGTGGCTTTTTGATCTCAACTTTTGAGGACCTCTTCCATCTTGATTTTTATGATCTTTCACAGCACGAAAGCTTCCAAAAACTTCTTATTTGGGTTTTATTTAGATATTTAGAGCCATTCTTTTAGCATTAAGAATTCTCCTAAAACATTAACTTTATAAAATCATTAGTCCTATTATATGCTTAAACATTTTATTATCTATCAAAATCAATCATATGGTCAACAAGCTAAATCGATCTCAAGCATATAGGTGGGCCTGAGGGGCTTCGTACTTGAGTCGACCCGCATCAAGTCAAATCAACCTTAAGCAATACACTGGGTGGTCAATCCCAATTTAATCCCTACCCAACAGAGACAAGCTAACCCTCCAGGCCAACCTCCGAGGCTTGTCGCCAAGCAACAGCCATCCCTCTGACTGACAACTCCTCCCAGGTCCCACCGAGTGTGTGCTGGCACTTGGCCAATAGATGATTAACCCTCAAGGATGCTTGAGAGACTTATCTGAGGGGTTCTCTTCTCCTTTTGTAGATGGAGGGCCAGTGGCTGTTTTTGGGGGAGTGGTAGCTGGCCATTCTATACCCATACATGTGGGGTCAATGCATAGTACTTATTTTGTTATCTCAGCAATTGCATAATGATTTTGACAATCTCTTGCACTTTTATGAGATGTTAGAGAATTCTTTGTGCGAGACATCTATTGACGATCTCAGGATTGTTAGATTTGTGCCCTAGATGTCAGATTGGCTGACATATTCCTATACAAATGTAAGGATAAATTTATAATTTTGACTATAAATAAATAAAAGGGTTATTCTACTATCACATTATGTACATTATGTCTGTGATACATCCTTTGAGTTAGTAGGAATGTTAATTCATATTTTTAAAAGTTAAAAATTTAAGGCATGAATTTACATAACTAACTCATAAACAGCTCCTGACCATAGGATAATCATGAGAATGGTGATCGATCCGGAAGGTTGGTGTACGATCGCTTTCTTAAGGTAGATGTGTCTTGAGTCTATGGTGTGGAGACACCAGAGCAAAAGTACATATATTCATTGAGAATGGGAGTACTGAGCGTGACCACCTCAAGCAGTCTGTTGAGAAATGTGTCCCAAAAAGCCAATCGTCAAGTTGTTGACGGTTGAGCAACCAAGTATTGTAATTGATTTGTTAATAAATAAAATATATTTGGTATTTTCATCATAAGCTTTCATCTTCTAATGAACTCCATTGTTATGATGAAGTCTTTAGGACTATTTAGATTCGATAAAGAGAGAATTTATCGATTAGTCCTTAAAATAGTTCACGACCAAATGATAGGCTGTTAATAAGGACGACAGCTTCTATCGAGCATAGGTCGCTGTAGGCCATATGGGTTGGTTGTCCTCTTAACTAAAGAGTGTGGAGATACTGGTATGGCATACAGGTGAAATATACTGGTACATCATCATTGAACGTGACCGACTCCAGAATATTCTGCGGTCGAGAATGTCTCTGATGGGATATAGGTATAAGTATCCCTTAGACTTGAGATCGCCTCAGTGACTTGCAAGCAACTCACTGTGCTTTGGTACTGGACTAACTGAATTTCTGATTCAGAGATGGAAGGCTTCTGGGTACAGTCAAGTACTTGCGAAGTCAGAGTGTGATCGAGATGGGATTGACCACTCTAAGAATTGGAGAAGAATGAGTCGTTGTATTTCAATTTAGCAAAACCTTGGCCAGGATAATCCATCAGATGGATTTGATATTTTGAAATACAATGTGGACAACCTGATCAGAGTTGATAGTTGAACTTTGTGGTGTCCTATGATCATTTTGGTCAAGGAGATAAATTATATGAAAACTATATCCGCATGGGTTCTAAGGATGTTGCTCTACACATTCGACCTATCCGATCGTCGGGTACCATTGCTAGATGGTCACTTCGATTGGTACAGAAATTTATTTCTGTACTACCAGCTTAGGTTTGGACCTATGAGGTCATACACATTAGAGTTCATGATCCGATCAGATGGTTGATCAACAATTAAGAATCGTTCTAGGGTTAAAAGATCAATACGATTGACATTTAACCCAGTGCAAGTGTTGCAGGAGGATCGATTAGCAATTCGATTACTAATTGGCTTAATTTGATTAAGCCAATGGGCTGAGATTAAGTCTAATTAAATATGATTTAATTAAATTTGATTTGGACTTGATTGGATCAAGTCCAATTGGTTTATTGGATAAGCCAAGTGCAAGGAAAAACTAGTCCTAGTTCAACTAGGACTTGGATCAACCTAATTTCTAATTTGATTAGAAAATTAAATCAGATTTAAATCTAATTTAATCTGATTAAATTAGGTTTTTAATTGGGTTAAGACCTATTTTAATTGGGTTGATCTAATTTTGGTTTGATTTAGTTTTAGAAACCAAATTAAAACAAGTCATAAGATAGAATCCTAGTAAGACTAGGATTCCACCTTGCACCACATAAGCCTTCCCCATGCCCTCTCTCTCATTCAACGCCAATCTCCTCTTATTTTGTGCGACAAAAGCCCTCTCCCAGGTCTCTCCCATGTTCACAAAAGGTCTCCTCTCTTCTTTCTTACATGGAAGGTGGTTTGGATCAAATAAAAAGGAATAAGTTTGGATTTCGAATTCTATGAGATAGAGTTTTAGAAATCTAAAACTCTTTCAATTTTGCACCAAATTTATCCAATTTTTTTTTGAAATTTTTGTGACTTTTAGGGTACACATTATGCACCCTTTGCTAGTGATCCATGCACAAAAATAAGGAGGAGGTGCTCAAGAGTTGGGCACCCCTTAACTTGCCAAGTTTGGATAAGCCTTGATTAGGTATTTGACCTAGACAAGGACTCTATCATCTCTCTCTATATAAAATGAGTTTCTTCATAAAATTTTTAAGAAGACAAATTTGAGAGGCCTTTGGGCCATCCAAAAATCAGAGATAAAGACCTTTGGGTCATGGAGATATAATAGACACAAGATAGGGTGTCTAGAGAGAGAAACGAGAAGAAGAAGAGGGTCTTCTTCTAAGGTTTTCATATCTTTTCTCTCTCTATCTTGAGTTTTCTGAGAGCATATCAGATTTGAAACTCCTCCTACTTTTCATCTTTGAAAGAGTCAAAATCAAGAAGAAGGAGGCACCTGATCAACCATCAAAGAAGGATCAGCGCAGTACTAGCATACTGTGCTGATTTCCTGAAGCAGGACTTCTGATCGAGATTTGTGGGCTCGTGTGGACAACTCCTAGAGGCTGAACGCATGTGCAGCTTACAACATCATCCTCAAGCCTGGATTAGAGAGGTTAGAACATCTAACTTGCAAGGTAATAGATCTGATCTATTGTTTAATACATACATTAGATGTAATATAGAAACATGTTGATATGATCAACATGTAGTTCATGCTATATTTATATATTTTAATTTTTGATTTAATACTATGTAATAATCATGTAATAGAATCTTAGATCTAGGGTTTTTCTAATTTTAGAAAATAATTTTGATTTACTTTAGTCTTCCGCTGTATGATCTTAAAAAAGTTTCAAGATCTAACCCTGAAACCTTAGATCTGGTTCCTACAATTGGTATCAGAACCAGGTTCTTTATTACCTGATTATTTATACATGCTTAGATTATTTTTTAGATTAGATCTAATTTATAATCTGATTATTAAATCTAAAATTAAAATTTTAGATCAATCACAAACTGCAAGGTTGTCCTGCTGTAAGGTTTACCCCTTACAGTGCAAAGGTTATCCTAGTTTATGTAGATCTATCTTTAATCATAAATTTGTTAGATATGATCTAGATTAAATTTATGATTTATTAGATTTAAAAAGTATTTAAATCTGAAATAAAATCTCTTTGTTAATAATTTTTGTGCAAAAAAATTGTTTAAAGTTGAAATTGTTTCAATTACATGAACCTGTTTAGATTAGATCTAAAGTAGTTTCATGTTTATTTCACTTGTATCTTAATTATAAATCAAACATGCAATATGGTTGGTAGAATCATATTATAAAATTATTTTATAAAGATAAAAATTATTTTTTGAAAAGCCGAACCCAACCCTCAGCCCAAAACTTAATTAAGAATTAAGAAGTTATTTGATTAGGTTCTAGGATTGTGAATTGAAGAACCTAAGACACAAACCATAACACATTGGGTTAATGGGTTAGTGGAAATTAGGTCCATTAATTGGGTTAGACCTATGGTTAGATTAAAGATGGACTTAATTAGAGAATTGACTAAATCTAATCAATTATTGTCTCAGATTAGGTCAAGGATTCTCTAGATCAATTACAATAGTTGTAGTTGGTCAAGTCCATGTCTTTAACGAGAACCAAATGGACTTGATTCTTGGCTAAGCGATCTAGCATGAACTGTTAGATTGATCTAATCGAAACTAATTAAACCAGTTGGTGTCTAAGGTAAACCAGACCGGTGGTTTTTAATTGGAAGCCCGCTTACCTGACCATTTCTGATGGTGTTTAAGGCAAGCTTTGGCAAACCCTCCCACTGATCGAACTTACCTGGCCTCTTGATGAAATTATATTTTGATCGGATCACTTGACTATTCGAGCTGACCTATGTTAGCTAGGTAAATCAGTGTGACTGATTTAGGTGCTCCTAGACCAGCCCTTTTAATGGTCTCCCTTAAACTGACTTGGTGAAGCCAGTAGGAGGATCATGATAAGCTGGTTCATCTGACCTCATCCTTTATATTATTTAAATTTTTTAAAATTATTAGATCCTTAAAATGATAAAGTTATGGAGATAACTGAGTCATAGCCTCCCATTAAGGTGTTTGATAATAAGTCCATTAACTCAATAATCATTGCAGACCCAAAGGCCTGGTGCTTGTTGACTAATGGAATTATCACTCATCATATGATGACTTGGAAGTATCTCTCTAATGGTGATTAGGTGAGCCATCCAAAGTTGGGCTTAATCATTCGTTGGTTAGATACACCAAGTATGATCATGTTAATGGTTGGACCTAACCGAATCCTTATAGTGGAGGCCAAAGCCTACTGATTAGGTTTTTGGGATAAAATTAAAATTACTAGAAATTATTTAGAGAAACAATTGGTTATGAACCTACCCTTAGATGTACATGGGTTGGCTAACCAAAGTTGGGCTTGTGTGCAGTCTAAGTAGATTTTAGTACCCACTAAGGAATTAGGGTAATTCCTCGAATTGGAGGTAGAGGCTATCAATTCGAATAAAATAGTGGAAGAAATCTTTTGATTAAAGTCCAAATCTTTAGGTTTAATGAATCAATTACTAATTAGGTTATGGTTCTCCTTTATGCAAATATGGCCACTTCCCTATCACTTCGATCATTGTTGGACAATGATAAGTTGATGGGACCCAACTTCGGTAGCTGGTACCGAAAGTTGAAGATAGTCCTGGAGCATGAACAGATCCTATATGTGATAATGGATCCTGTACTTGAGGAGCCAGCTGTCAATACATGTGGAACAGTCAGAGACACTTACCAGAAGTGGCTCAATGACCGGACCACGGTGTGCTGTACCATGCTGGCTGCCATGAGCGACGAGTTCAGTCGTAGATTCGAGACGGCTCAGTCAAAGGACATGCTTCAAGTATTGGAGGATACCTTTGGCACATCCGATGACGTGGAGAGGCACAAGACTAGTTGTGCCATCTTCAATGCAAAAATGCGGGATGGTGCCTCTATCACTGATCATGTATTGTACATGATGAGCTGATGGAACGATTGAGCAAGCTCGACTTTTCCTTGCATGAGCAGCTTGGGAAAGATACAATACTGAACTCACTGCCCAAGTCTTATCTCCCATTCCTCACTCATTATAGAATGACAAAGCCTGAAGTAAACTACCATGGGTTACTGGGGTTGCTTCAGAACTTTGAGAAGGATCACCAACTCCTCAAGGAGTCGGTGAACTCAGTGGGAGGTTCATCTTCTGGTTCTCGACCCTTTGAGAAAGGAAAGAATAACAAGAAGAAGAAAGTGAAGAAGGTGCAAGTTCAGGCTGGGACATCAGTGTAGAGCCAGACCAAAAAGATCAAGCCTAATAAGAGTCTATTCTACTGGCAAGCACCCTACATTAGATAGTGTGTCAGATATCTACTTATGGCATTAGAGGCTAGGTCATATAAACAAGAACAGAATAAACATGTTGACTCAAGAAGAAATTCTGGAAGCCAGTGATTGTGAATCACTTCCAACCTGTGAGTCCTGTCTTCTTGGTAAAATGACCAAGTCACCTTTTACTGAAAAAGGTGAGAGAGCTACTGAGCTCTTGGGCCTAGTACATACTGATGTATGTGGGCCCATGAGCACCAGTGCTAGAGGTGGATATTTCTACTTCATAACTTTCACGGATGACCTATCCCGATATAGATATGTCTATCTGATGAAGCATAAGTCGGATTCATTTGAAATGTTCAAACGATTCCAAAGTGAAGTAGAAAAACAAACTGGGAAGAGTATTAAAACTTTTCGATCTGATCGAGGAGGAGAATACCTTTCTAGTGAGTTTCTCACATATCTAGGAGAGAATGAAATTCTCTCCCAATGGACTCCTCCAGGAACACCACAGCATAATGGTGTGTCTGAAAGGAGGAATCGGACTCTGTTAGACATGGTCCGATCCATGATGGATTTTGCTAGCTTGCCGATATCCTCCTTGGGATATACACTCGAATCGGCCTGTTATCTGTTAAATAGGGTTCCAAGTAAGTCTATAATTAAGACTCTATATGAGATATGGATAGGACGTAAGCCAGCACTTTCACACCTTAGGGTCTGGGGGTGCCCAGCCTATGTCAAACGATTAGTCACAAACAAACTTGGACCTAGGTCTGACAAATGCTCATTCATAAGGTACCCCAAAGAGACAAAAAGATATTTTTTCTACCATGCTGATGAACAAAAGGTGTTCGTCAGCCTTAAGGCAATCTTTTTAGAAAAGGAGTTCTTTGGTGAAGGAACCATTGCCTCTAAGGTTGAACTTGATGAAGTTCAACAGGTAGAAGGACCGACACCAACAGCTGAACCTGAGTCGGATATGATTAGATCAGATCTGGAGCCTAATATACCTGCACCATTAAGGCGATTCGGTAGAGTACCGCGTCAGTCGGACAGATACTACGGTTTCTTGGTCCGGGACGGTGATCCCATCGAACTTGATGAGAATAATGAGGATCCGATCACCTACATGGATGCAATGCAGAGACCTGATTCTGAGAAATGGCTTGAAGCCATGAAATCCGAAATAGAGTCTATGAAGGTCAATGATGTATGGACATTGGTTGACCCACCTGAAGGGGATAAACCCATTGGGTGTAAATGGGTCTTCAAAAGGAAGAAGGGCACAGACGGAAAGGTGGAGACCTATAAAGCCTGTTTGGTCGTCAAGGGGTATCGTCAACGTTATGGTATTGACTATGATGAGATATTTTTTCCTGTGGCAATGCTCAAATCCATTCGGATAATGCTTGCAATAGCTGCCCATCTGGATTATGAGATCTGGCAGATGGATGTAAAGACAGCTTTCCTGAATGGAGAGCTGACCGAAGAGGTGTATATGATACAACCTTAGGGGTTTACATCCACAGATGAGTCCAAGATGTGCAAGCTTCATAGATCCATTTATGGATTGAAGCAAGCTTCTCGGAGTTGGAACATCCATTTTGATAAGGTGATCAAAACGTATGGCTTCATTAAGAATGGAGAAGAGCCCTGCATCTATAAATGGGCAAATGGTCCAGTTGTGGTATTCCTTATCTTGTATGTGGATGACATTCTCTTAATCGAGATGACATTCTCGAACTACAGGGAATAAAAGTTTGGTTGTCATCACAGTTCTCCATGAAGGACTTGGGTGAAGCATCCTACATCCTAGGGATGAAGATCTATAGGGATAGATCTAAAAAGATGCTTGGGTTATCCCAGTCCATGTACATAGACACTGTGCTGAAGAGGTTCAGCATGGAGAATTTTAAGAAGGGCTATCTACCGATAGGCCATGGAATTTCTCTCTCTAAGAAGGATTGTCCGACAACTCCTGAAGAGAGAGAGCGTATGAGTAGAGTCCCATATGCTTTAGCCGTGGGATCTATCATGTACGCCATGACATGTACAAGATCAGATGTGGCATACTCACTAGGAGTAGTGAGTAGGTACCAATCTGATCCTAGAGAAAATCACTGAAAAGTGGTTAAAGCCATCCTTAAGTATTTAAGAAATATTAAGGACCAATGGTTGGTTTATGGTGAGTCAGATCTGAAACTTGTGGGGTTCACAGACTCTAGCTTTCAATCTGACCATGATGATAGCAGGAGCGTGTCAGGTTATATCTTTACTCTAAATGGTGGAGCCATCTGCTGGAAGAGTTCCAAGCAGCATACTGTGGCGGGCTCTGTTTGTGAAGCAGAGTACATCGCAGCATCGGATGCCGCGAAGGAAGCTGTGTGGCTGAGAAAATTCATCAACGAGCTCGGAGTAGCACCCTCCCTCGATGGTCCGATCCTTCTCTACTGTGACAGCACTAGTACCATAGCTCAGGCGAAGGAACCCAAAGCACATCAGCGAACAAAGCACATCTTGTGCCGCTTCCACCTGGTCTGGGAGATCGTGGATCAGGTGACGTCGACCTTTAGAAGATCGACGGAAAGGAGAACCTGGCTGACCCCTTCACTAAAGCCTTGGCGATAAAGGAGTTCGACAACCACAAGTCGAAGATGGGTATTAGATACTGTGTCGAGTGGCTTTAGGACAAGTGGGAGTTGTTGGAAAATGTGTACCAAAAAGCCAATCGTCAGGCTGTTGATGGTTGAGCAACCAAGTATTGTAATTGATTTGTTAATAAATAAAATATATTTGATATTTTCATCATAAGCTTTTATCTTCTAATGAACTCCGTTATTATGATGAAGTTTTTAGGACTATTTAGATTCAATAAAGAGAGGATTTATCGATTAGTCCTTAAAACAGTTCACGACCAAATGATAGGCTGTTAATAAGGACGACAACTTCTATCGAGCATAGGTCGCTGTAGGCCATATGGGTTGGTTGTCCTCTTAACCAAAGAGTGCGGAGACACTGGTATGGCATATAGGTGAGATGTACTGGTACATCATCATTGAACGTGACCAACTCCAAAGTATTCTGCTGTCGAGAATGTCTCTGATGGGATATAGGTATAAGTGTCCCTTAGACTTGAGATCGCCTCAGTGACTTGCAAGCAACTCACTGTGCTTTGATACTGGACTAACTGAATTTCTAATTCAGGAATGGAAGACTTCTGGGCATAGTCAAGTACTTACGAAGTCAGAGTGTGATCGAGATGGGATTGACCACTCCAAGAGTTGGAGAAGAATGAGTCACTGTATTTCAATTTAGCAAAACCTTGGCCAGGGTAATCCATCAGATGGATTTGATATTTTGAAATACAATGTGGACAACCTGATCAGAGTTGACAGTTGAACTCTGGGGTGTCCTATGATCATTTTGGTCAAGGGGATGAATTATATGAAAACTATATCCGCATGGGTTCTAAGGATGTTGTTCTACACATTCGACCTATCCGATCGTTGGGTACCATTGCTAGATGGTCACTTCGATTGGTACAAAAATTTATTCCTGTACTACCAGCTTAGGTTCGGACCTATGAGGTCATACACATTAGAGTTTATGATCCGATCGGATGGTTGATCAAAGATCAAGAATCATTCTAGGGTTAAAAGATCAATACGATTGACATTTAACCCAGTGCAAGTGTTGCAGGAGGATCGATTAGCAATTCGATTGCTAATTGCTTTAATTTGATTAAGCCAATAGGTTGAGATTAAGTCTAATTAAATATTATTTAATTAGATTTGATTTGGGCTTGATTGGATCAAGTCCAATTGGTTTATTGGATAAGCCAAGTGCAAGAAAAAACTAGTCCTAGTTCAACTAGAACTTGGGTCAATCTAATATCTAATTTGATTAAAAAATTAAATCAGATTTAAATCTAATTTAATCTGATTAAATTAGGTTCTTAATTGGGTTAAGACCTATTTCAATTAGGTTAATCTAATTTTAGTTTGATTTGGTTTGAGAAACCAAATTAAAACAAGTCATAAGATAGAATCCTAGTAAGATTAGGATTCCACCTTGCACCACATAAGCCTTTCCCACGCCCTCTCTCTCATTCAACGCCAATCTTCTCTTATTTTGTGTGACAAAAGCCCTCTCCCAGATCTCTCCCATGTTCAAAAAAGGTCTCCTCTCTTGTTTCTTACATGGAAGGTGGTTTGGATCAAATCAAAAAGGAATAAGTTTGGATTTCGAATTCTATGAGATAGAGTTTTAGAAATCCAAAACTCTTTCAATTTTGCATCGAATTTATCCAAATTTTTTTTGGAATTTTTATAGCTTTTAGGATACACATTATGCACCCTTTTCTAGTAATCCATGCATGAAAAAAAGGAGGAGGTGCTCAAGAGTTGGGCACCCCTTAACTTGCCATGTTTGGATAGGCCTTGACTAGGTATTTGACCTAGACAAGGACTCTATCATATCTCTCTATATAAAATAAGTTTCTTCATAAAATTTTTGAAAAAGATAGAGATTTGAGAGACCTTTGGGCCATCCAAAAATTAGAGAGAAAGACCTTTGGGTCGTGGAGATATAATAGACACAAGATAGGATGTCTAGAGAGAGAAACGAGAAGAAGAAGAGGATCTTCTTCTAGGGTTGTTTGTTTTCATATCTTTCCTCCCTCCATCTTGAGTTTTCTGAGAGCATCTCAGATCCAAAACTCTTCCTTCTACTTTCCATCTTTGGAAGAGTCCAAATCAAGAAGAAGGAGGCACCTGATCAACCATCAAAGAAGGATCAGCACAGTACTAGCATACTGTGCTGATTTTCTGAAGCAGGACTTCTGATCGAGATTTGTGGGCTCGTGTGGATGACTCCTAGAGGTCGGATGCATGTGCGGCTTGCAACATCATCCTCAAGTCTAGATCAACGAGGTTAGAACATCTAACTTGCAAGGTAATATATCTGATCTATTGTTTAATACATACTGTTGGTGCAAAAATCCGCTTGCGCCGGAGAAGCTGGAGTCGAGGAAGTCGCGGTCGCCGTCGGGACCTGCAAGGGAAGTCTAAACCGGAGGTTGGGTTGCTCCGGCAAGACCCTCCGATGCTCAAGTCAGTTCTCTGCCTCAACAAGAATGGAGCGCTCGAACGTAGAATTTAGCAGAGTTTTGAGATAAGGAATGAGCTTATAGAATAACGTATCTGGGTCCCCCTTTTTATAAGCGGAGGAGATAACAGATTGATGGCGGTATCTGCAACCGTCTGGCAGTGGGCTGCCCAGTGTCAGGCAGAGTTTGCTGTGAAGAGTAGTGGAATGGACCCGTGGCTATCACTGGGGCGTGTCACGTGGAGTCTGCCACGTGAAGTGGGGCGGCATTTGTTGTCGTGACTTGCCAGCGGATGGGAGAATCGTGCGGTATCCATTGCAGGAGGTGGAGCAGGATCGCGGCCGTTTATCATGGCCTGTCAGGTAGTAATGGAGCCGCGTGGGATCCGTCGTAGGGAGTGGAGCAGTGCTGCGATCGTTACTGCGGCCTGTCAGGGAGTGGTGGAGCTGCGCGAAATCCGCTGCAAGAAGTGTAGCAGAATCGTGGCCGTGATTGTGGCCTGGGAGTGCAGATCTATCGGCTGAAGTTTGGCTGTGGTCGGAGTTTGACCCCACGTAGGGGTCCGGGCGGAGTCCTCCTTGCGGTTGGGGTAGTGGGTGGAGTCCGGCTCCCGTGAGAGTCCGGGTGGAATCCCCTGCAATCAAAATCAGATGCAAAGTCCGGCTCCCGTAGGAGTCCGGACAAGGCTTACCGGCAGCTGACATTGAGGATGGAGCCCGGCTCCCATAGGAGTCCGGGCGGAGTCCACTTGCGGTTGAAGTTGTTGGTGGAGTCCGGCTCCCGTAGGAGTCCGGACGAAGTCTGCTTGTAGCTGTTGGAGTTGAGGACGAAACCCGACTCCCGTAGGAGTCCGGGTGGAGTCTCCCTGCAATTAAAGTCAAAGGAGAGGTCCGGCTCTCGTAGGAGTCATCCGGACGAGATTTACCAGCGGTCGATGTTGAGGACGGAGTCCGGCTCCCGTAGGAGTCCGGCGGAGCAGTTGACGTTGAGGATGGAGCCCGGCTCCCGTAGGAGTCCGGGTGGAGTCTACTTGCTGTTGAAGTTGTTGGCGGAGTCTGGCTCTCGTAGGAGTCCGGACGAAGTCTGCTTATAGCTGTTGGAGTTGAGGACGAAGCCCGGCTCCCGTAGGAGTCCGGGCGGAGTCTTCCTGCAATCAAAGTTAAAGGCGAAGTCCGGCTCCCGTAGGAGTCCGGACGGGCTTACCAGCAGTTGATGTTGGGGACGGAGCCCGGCTCCCGTAGGAGTTCGGGCGGAGTCAACTTGAAGTCGGAGTTGTCGGTGGAGTCCGGCTCTCGTAGAAGTCCGGACAAAGTCTGTCTGCAGCCGTTGGAGTCGAGGACGAAGCCCAGCTCCCGTAGGAGTCCGGGCGGAGTCTTCCTTTGAGGTCGGCATCGTGGGTAGAATCGTTGATTCTATTGAGGACTTCGGCTGTGGGTATTTTATACCCAACACCAGTCTCCCTACTTTCGAGTTTGAATTTCGAACGAAAGAAGTACAGAGAGATGGGCACAGCCGAAGCCGTCCCTTCGAATCCCGCGCACTGCCGCCCCAAGATATTTTGGCCTTTAACGTGTGCACATCAGAGCCCGTTTTCCAGTGAAGGTGACCTGAAGAGTCTTTTCGGAACCCCCGTCGGAACGCGATCCCAAACGTCGTGCTACGGAAATTTGTGAACGGTCAACCCTCGATAGCGGTGTGGGGGACATGCGGGACACATGGCACGCACCAGTTGGCCCAGGAACACCCGCCGCCATAACTGCGCTAGGATCCGTCGGCTATTTAAACCCCCTAATCTCCCTTCGTGGCTTCATCCTGTTGATAGGACGGTACCTTTCTTTCGCCTGAGAGCCTAGCTACTCAGCTACTTCCCTCGCACTAGTCCTTGCCTTCCTCAGCTCCCCAATTCTTCTCTGAGGGTTCCCACACCATGTCCTCTACCCCGGAGGCCATTCTTGAAGGGATGTCTAGGGCTTGGAGGAAGGCGAGGAGGAGAACGGCGGCCGGTGAGGATCTCCGTCGTTTTAAAGGGGGCTCAAGGAAGAATTCCTTCAACAACAGGGGTTTAATAACGGGGGCTGTCGGTAAAGTTATTCTGCCTGAGAATTTTGGAGTAGCAAGGCGGGGTGAGACCGGTCAAGTGGGCAGAGCTGTCGTCACAAGCTGTGGCGGGATCCTTGATGCCGTCGGGGCCGAGGGACCAGAAGCGGTCGGCGTCAACGGTGGGACAGCAAAATCTGTTGCGGGGACGGTGGAAGTAGCGCATGCCGACCTTGCCGGAGCATTTTGGGTGGCGGCTGTCGTGGAGCATTCGGAGATGGAGCATATCTCTGGCGTCACCGCTGCCTCCAAGGTGACTCTGACTCTTCTTGAAACAGGTCTTCGTCACTGCTGCCGTTGCCCTTATCGCCCCCGGGAATCCATCCCACCCTTTTCCCCCTAGGGTTGGGACTTCGGAGATGGAGCGAAGCGAGGCGAGGCGAGAGCCGATAGGTCCGTTACACGCACTGGAGAACGCAGCTGAGAAGGACAGAGACGGGGAGAGGAGTTTGCAGCTGGGAGCGGCCTCCGGTATATCCTTCCCGAACCGTGTTCGTGAGGCTTGCAATGATGTATATCTTCTTTTTTTTTTTTTTCTTGACCCACCGGGTCTTGTAACGTATATCTTGTTAAATGAAAAGGAGATTTTGCTACCTTGTCTGCATCTTGCATCGAATAGTTGTTTGTCGAGCTTCTTCATTTTCCTTTCCTCTTTCTTCCTCCTTTTCTTTTCTTTTTTCTTCTTTTTTTTTTTACATTGTCCTAAGGTCATCGACGACTTCTTTTATCCGTGTAGGGTTGTTATCTGCCGAGTTCCTTTTCGACTTTTACGTCGTTCGAAGATACCCGATTGTCACTTTTCCGTCAATGGCTGCAGGTTCGCTTGGGGCCATTCGGGCCCGGGGTCCCTCCTAGGGCTTGAATTCGGGGATCCGAGCTTCAGTTGCCCTCGGGCGCTGTTTGTTTTCCAATCATCACTGTTGCGATCCACTACCTTCCTTTATTGCTTGGAGTTTTTTCTTCGCTGAAGTCGAGGCTAAGTTCGGCTCCCGTGGGAGTCCGGACGGAGAATCCCTCTTGAAGTTGGAGTGTGGGCGGAGCCCGGCTCTCGTAGGAGTCCGGGCGGAGCCTTCCTTGATGTCGTGGACAGAGCCCGGCTCCCGTAGGAGTCAGGGCGAAGTCTTCCTGCAATCAAAGTCATAGGCAAAGTCCGGCTCCCATAGGAGTCCGGACAAGGTTTATCGACAGTTGCTGTTGTCAGCGGAGACCGGCTCCTGTAGGAGTCCGGGCGGGGTTTTCCTGTAGTTGATGTCGGCGATGGAGCCTGGCTCCCGTAGGAGTCCGGGCTGGGCTTAGTTTTCCTCTTGGGGGGCGCATATGGGCGTTGCAGGGCCTTCCCCCCATCCGGTCTAAAAGGATCGGGCCTTCGACTTTGCTCAGGTTAGGGCGAGGTTCTCCTCCTGTCCTTAACAGGGCTGTGGGGGCACATATGGACGTTGTAAGGCCTCTGCCCCCACCCGGTCTAAATGGAACCGGGCCTTCGACTTTGCTCAAGTTAGGGCGAGGTTCTCCTCCTGTCCCTAACAGGGCTGTGGGGGCACAAATGGGCGTTGTAAGGCCTCTCCCTCCATCCGATCTAAATGGAACCGGGCCTTCGACTTTGCTCAAGTTAGGGCGAGGTTCTCCTCCTGTCCCTAACAGGGCTGTGGGGGCACAAATGGACGTTGTAAGGCCTCTCCCCCCATCCAGTCAAAATGGAATCGGGCCTTCGACTTTGCTCAAGTTAGGGCAAGGTTCTCCTCCTGTCCCTAACAGGGCTGTGGGGGCACAAATGGGCGTTGTAAGGCCTCTCCCCCCATCCGATCTAAATGGAACCGGGCCTTCGACTTTGCTCAAGTCAGGGCGAGGTTCTCCTCCTGTCCCTAACAGGGCTGTGGGGGCACAAATGGGCATTGTAAGGCCTCTCCCCCCATCCGGTCTAAATGGAATCGGGCCTTCGACTTTATGAGGTTGCCCTTTTATTTTTGATACAGTTTGTTTGAATTGTCCAAAGACATGTGGATATGCGGTTTTTGATTAAAACGAAGTCACTGGTAGTACATCCATAATTTTTCTAAGCTCCACGATCGCGGGAGGTCAGCTCCTCCGAGCTCCTTAAGATAATAAGTTCCGGGCCGGACTACTTCTTTGACTTCATAAGGTCCCTCCCAGTTTGGGACGAGTTTCTCCCGGTCCTGAGGTTGCGAGACAGCAGCTCGTCGAAGCACTAGATCTCCTGCTTTAAAGGCTTTGTTCTTGACCCGGGCGTTGTAATATCGAGCAACTTTCTGTCTGTAGGCTGCCATTCGAACCTGAGCGATCTCCCATCTTTCTTCCAGCAGGTCGAGGTTGGCTCTAAGACTTTGTGAATTTTGGTGTTCGTCGAATGCCACGACTCGTGCCGACGGGAGTTTAAGCTCGATCGAGATGACGGCTTCCATTTCGAAGGCTAAAGCAAAGGGGGTTTTCCCCGTAGGTAACCTCTGGGTAGTTCGATACGCCCATAGCACATGATAAAGCTCGTCCGCCCAAGTTCCTTTTGCTTTTTCAAGCCTTGTCTTAATCCCCTGCAAAAGGGTTCTGTTAGTCACCTCAGCTTCGCCATTCGCCTGAGGATGGGCTACTGACGTGAAGTTGTGGGAGATGTTTAGATCTTCGCAGAATTCGGCGAATCTGGCTCCCACGAATTGCCGCCCATTGTCAGTGATTAGGGTTCTAGGCAAACCGAACCTGCAAACGATGGATTTCCAGACGAAATCTTGCACTTTCGCTTCTGTGATTTTTGCTAGTGGTTCGGCTTCAACCCATTTGGTGAAGTAGTCGATCGCTACAAGGAGAAACTTCCTTTATCCAGACGCCATGGGAAAGGGGCCAAGGATGTCCATCCCCCATTGTGCAAAAGGCCATGGGGCACTCAAAGGTGTGAGCTCGGTGGCGGGCTGTCTCTGGACGTTGGCGTATCTCTGGCATCGATCACACTTTTTGACATATTCAATCGAATCATGATGCATCGTTGGCTAGTAGTATCCTTGGTGGAGTAGCTTGTGGGATAAAGACCTGGCTCCCAAATGGTTTTCGCAAACTCCCTCGTGTACTTCCCATAAGGCGTAGTCAGCTTCCGAGGGCCGGAGGCATTTTAAGAGGGGCAAGGAGTATGATCTCTTGTACAGTTTACCCTCATAAAGGAGGTATCTCGAGGCTTGATTTCGGAGTTTCCGAGCTTCTTTCGCATCCTGGGGGAGGACTCCATCTCTGAGATAGATTATCAGCAGGTCAACCCAGCTGGGCTCGTGGTCGATCTCCATTACGGGCCGCGATTCTTCTGTACTCGGATGTTTTAGAACTTCAAAGAGGATGCCTTTGGGCAATTCGGCCGGAGCCGATGTCGCCAGTTTGGAGAGAAGATCGGCTCTGGTATTCTCCAGCCTTGGAATCTGTTTAATGCTGAAGTTGCTGAAGGCGGGGGTGAGCTCCTTTACCTTCTCAAGGTATCTGGTCATACTGTCCTCCCGCGCTTCGAAACTCCCGCTGACTTGTCCCACCACTAGTTGGGAGTCGCTGTGTACCCGGAGTTGACCTATTTCCAGCTCTTTGACGATCCTTAATCCTGCGATCAGAGCTTCATATTCCGCTCCATTATTTGTTGCGGGAAACTCAAAACGCAGAGCATACTCCGCGATGACTCCCTCCGGGCTGACCAAGATCAGGCCTGCACCCGCGCCTGCCATGTTGGAAGATCCATCCACATAGAGGGTCCAAAAGCAATCGGAGGGATTGGCCTCTTCGTTGGGAGAGTTCGGGTGAGACTTCAGGTCGTCAACTTCGCCTTGCTCAGGCTTGGCCTCCTCTGAGATGGTGCACTCTACTACGAAATCTGCCAATATTTGGGCCTTTATTGCTGGTCTAGGTCTGTAGTTGATGTCGAATTCTGTGAGCTCAATCGCCCATTTTGCCATTCTTTCGGAGGTGTCAGCCCGGTGCAAAACCGCCTTGATTGGTTGATCAGTGAGTAGCGTCACAGTGTGCCCTTGAAAGTAGGGTCGGAGCCTCCGAGCTGCAATCAACAAGGCGTAGGTCAGTTTTTCTAATTTGGTGTACCTGGTCTCGGCGTCCCTCAACGCGCGGCTAATGTAGTAGACTGGTCGCTGGACTTTCGTTTCTTCTTTGACAAGGACGGCCGCGAGGGCCGTGGGAGAGACCGCCAGGTACAAAAATAGTTCCTCCCCAGGTTCAGGCTTCGTCAGCAGCGGGGGTGAGCTAAGGTAGCTTTTTAATTCTTCAAACATCTGTTGGCATTCAGAGGTCCAACAGAAGTTCTTCGGCTGCTTGAGGGTTTGAAAGAAGGGCAAGCATCGTTTGACCGACCTCGCAATAAAGCGATTAAGAGCCGCTACCCTCCCTGTGAGGCACTGAACCTCCTTGATCGACTTTGGGGCGGTCATCTCTTGGATGGCGCAAATTTTCTCTGGATTGACCTCAATCCCGCACCCTGATACCATGAAGCCCAGGAACTTTCCTGAGGTTACCCCAAAAGCGTATTTAGTTGGGTTCAGCTTCATTCTATACTTTCGAAGAGCGTCCAAGGTTTCCTCGAGGTCGGCGACATGATTTCTGGAAGACCTATTTTTTACAAGCATATCGTCCACGTAGACCTCCATGTTTCGGTCGATCTGCTCTTTGAAGATTTTGTTCACCAGCCGTTGGTAGGTTGCGCCCGCATTTTTAAGGTCGAACGGCATGACCCTGTAGCAGTAAAGGCCGCGATTAGTGATGAAAGCTATCTTTTCTTCATCTTCCGATGCCATTCTAATTTGATTATAGTCGGAGAACGCGTCCATAAAAGTGAGGAGCTCATGGCCTAAAGTAGCGTCCACCAGTTGGTCAATTCTGGGAAGGGGGTAGCTGTCCTTTGGACAAGCCTTATTCAGCTTTTTGAAGTCTATACACATCCTCCACTTGCCGTTTGCTTTCTTGAGCAAAACAACATTGGAAATCCAATCAGGATAATTGACTTCCTTAATGAATCCGGCCTTAAGAAGCTTATCCACTTCCTCGGCTATCACCTTCTGCCTCTCCGGGGCATGGCTCCAGATTTTTTCTTTTGTCGGTCGATGCTTTGGGTCGACAACCAGATGATGCTCCATGACTTCCGTGTCAATCCCCGGCATGTCAGCTGGAACCCAAGCGAAAACGTCCGCATTTCTTCGTAGAAAATCAATAAGACGCATCCGCACCTCCTCCCTCAGGTTGGAACCAATTAGCACCACATGATCCGCATTCCCATCATTCAAAGGGATTGGTACTAGATCTTCGATTGGGCCGCCCCTCTTTTCAGTGAGGTCATCGCGAGCATCCAATCCATCGATAGGACAGGGGTCCGATTGATCGCTTCTTTGCAAGGCGATGTTGTAGCAGTGTCTAGCTAGGGCTTGGTCTCCCCGGACCTCTCCAATCCCCTGGCTGGTGGGGAACTTCAGTTTCAAATGGTAGGTCGATATGACAGCTCGAAGAGCATTAAGGCCGGGTCGGCCAAGGATTGCATTGTAGGCGGATGGTGCCTTTACCACCAAGAAATTCACCAGAGCCCTAGACTGCTTTGGATACTGACCCCGGTCACAGTCAAAGCTATCATTCCCTCCATCGGAATGGCGTCACCGGTAAACCCTATCAAGGGGAAGCAAATCGATCTCAGATGACCGCCAAGAGTGGACATTCTTGAAAAGGCATCGTAGAACAAGATGTCAGCCGAACTTCCGTTGTCGACGAGAATGCGACGGACGTCGTAGTTTGCTATATTCAAAGAAACCATGACTGCATCGTTATGAGGGAATTGGACTCCCTGGGTGTCTTCTTCGGTAAAGGTTATGGGTTCTTCAACTTTTTGCCGCTTAGAGGATGCAGCTGGTATGTTGGTTGTCCCCCGCCGGGATTCCCTCGAGATGGCATTGAAGGAATCCGGCAGAGGCCGGTCATCCGGCCACTCCTCATCGACGACCATAATCGGAGATAATTGTGCAAAGGCCTCGCAAGAAGGCATCAGATGAAGGAAGGAGGAGTGGGTGCCGGAGAAGATGGCCGAAAGTGGATCCATTGAGCGCTCCTTTAAGAACAAGGGTATTGCGAAGACGCAGGCCCTCCTTCTAGCGCCAATCCTGTTGGTGCAAAAATCCGCTTGCGCCGGAGAAGCTGGAGTCGGGGAAGTCGCGGTCGCCGTCGGGACCTACAAGGGAAGTCTAAACCGGAGGTGGGGTTGCTCCGGCAAGACCCTCCGATGCTCAAGTCAGTTCTCTGCCTCAACAAGAATGGAGCACTCGAACGGAGAATTTAGCAGAGTTTTGAGATAAGGAATGAGCTTATAGAATAACGTATCTGGGTCTCCCTTTTTATAAGCGGGGGAGATAACGGATTGATGGCGGTATCTGTAACCGTCTGGCAGTGGGCTGCCCAGTGTCAGGCGGAGTTTGCTGTGAAGAGTAGTGGAATGGACCCATGGCTATCACTGGGGCGTGTCACGTGGAGTCTGTCGCATGAAGTGGGGCGGCGTTTGTTGTCGTGACTTGCCAGTGGATGGGAGAATCGCGTGGTATCCGTTGCAGGAGGTGGAGCAGGATCGCGGCCGTTTATCGTGGCCTGTCAGTAGTAATGGAGCCACGTGGGATCCGTCGTAGGGAGTGGAGCAGTGCTGCGATCGTTACTGCGGCCTGTCAAGGAGTGGTGGAGCTGCGCGGAATCCGCCGCAGGAAGTGTAGCAGAATTGTGGCCATGATTGTGGCCTGGGAGTGCAGATCTGTCGGCTGAAGTTTGGCTGTGGTCGGAGTTTGACCCCACGTAGGGGTCCGGGCGGAGTCCTCCTTGTGGTTGGGGTAGTGGGCGGAGCCCGGCTCCCGTGGGAGTCCGGGTGGAATCCCCTGCAATCAAAATCAGATGCAAAGTCTGGCTCCCGTAGGAGTCCGGACAAGGCTTACCGGCAGCTGATGTTGAGGACGGAGCCCGGCTCCCATAGGAGTCCGGGCGGAGTCCACTTGCGGTTGAAGTTGTTGGTGGAGTCCGGCTCCCGTAGGAGTCCGGACGAAGTCTGCTTGTAGCTGTTGGAGTTGAGGATGAAACCCGACTCCCGTAGGAGTCCGGGTGGAGTCTCCCTGCAATTAAAGTCAAAGGAGAGGTCCGGCTCCCGTAGGAGTCATCCGGACGAGATTTTCCAGCGATCGATGTTGAGGACGGAGTCCGGCTCCCGTAGGAGTCCGGCGGAGCAGTTGACGTTGAGGACGGAGCCCGGCTCCCGTAGGAGTCCGGGCAGAGTCTACTTGCTGTTGAAGTTGTTGGCGGAGTCCGGCTCCCGTAGGAGTCCGAACGAAGTCTGCTTATAGCTGTTGGAGTTGAGGACGAAGCCCGGCTCCCGTAGGAGTCCGGGCGGAGTCTTCCTGCAATCAAAGTTAAAGGCGAAGTCCGGCTCCCGTAGGAGTCCGGACGGGGCTTACCAGTAGTTGATGTTGGGGACGGAGCCCGGCTCCCGTAGGAGTCCGGGCGGAGTCAACTTGAAGTCGGAGTTGTCGGCGGAGTCCGGCTCTCGTAGGAGTCGGATGAAGTCTGTTTGCAGCCATTGGAGTCGAGGATGAAGCCCGGCTCCCGTTGGAGTCCGGGCGTAGTCTTCCTTTGAGGTCGGCATCGTGGGCGAAATCGTTGATTCTGTTGAGGACTTCGGCTGTGGGTATTTTATACCCAACACATACATTAGATGTAGTATAGAAACATGTTGATATGATCAACATGTAGTTCATGCTATATTTATATATTTTAATTTTTGATTTAATGCTATGTAATAATCATGTAATAGGATCTTAGATCAAGGGATTCTCTGATTTTAGAAAATAATTTTGATTTATTTTAGTCTTCCGCTGTATGATCTTGAAAAAGTTTCAAGATCTAACCCTGAAACCCTAGATCTGGTTCCACATAGTCATAAGGAAGTCTACATTCTCGTCGATGACTAGCTCGATGCTGCAGCTATATGTCTAGTTCTTTGATCTGAGGTACATCGATAGTTCACCTTGAGTGTGATATAGTTTGACTACACTATAACTCGATCTCCTAGCCATTCAAAACCCTGAGGTGTATGTCGGCTGTAGCATATTAATTATAGAAATCAGATCGCACCAAGAAGGGATCTATCAACCTCGGTAGATGAGAGTAGTCCTATGATGATCGAAAGATCGAGTCCTTAAGCCCATGGCCATGGCAGAGTAAAATAATGGAAAAGAGTTTTCCATTAGGGTTTCACATCAGACTCGGATCAATCAATTGATTCATATGACTGATGTTGGGTTTGATGAGTTCACCTTAACCCTAATTCAGTCGAGACTCATGATAGAAGAACTCAATCACATAGGTAGCTGCACCGAGAGGTTCATCTTCATTTATAATGGGTTGCCACCATATACTGCTAGGTGTCACTAATAGATTTTAAGAGTAATTAGAATGATCTTGATGATCGATCATTCTAATTATCTGAATCAGAAGAGTTCTGGTCCATCGAAAGGAGTTTCGATGATGTCGATGATGAGATCATGACATATCTCATTACCATACAAAAATGAACCTAACTGGATCACACAAATAAGAGTTAGGGTCTAGATGTCATCAATTGAGCTAGCCCAGTTTGATTGATTTGGATTAGATCCAATTAGGTTCAAGAAAATTGTGCTAGCACACGATTGAGCCTAACTCTCTCCTCGTATATTCTTTTCTATCTCGACTGAGCCAAATGTGATTTGACTCACCTAGAGAACCTTGAGAAGATTTTTCACAGTCTGACTAGAGCCAGTCCAGCTTAGAAAGGACTTGTCTTAATTCATGAGATGAATTTAAGACAACACCTGCTAATTCCTATCACCTGCCATTTCTGTTTTAGGACATTGGTCAAACGTTGACCCATGGACCTTGGACTGAAGGCCACATGGCAAGAGGTCATTGGAGATTTTTTATGGAGTGTCCACCTGCTAAATTGGGCCTCAAAGTGGGTGCCATATTCAGATTGAGCATGGATAAGGATAGAGTCCCATGAGATGAGGACTCTGATCTCTTGATCAACTTGGACTGTGGGGCACAAATCTCACTGTGCTTATTCAGTGTTGGCATCAACAGTAGGAGAGATTAAGGGAATTCTTATCTGATATGATCAGATAATATCACTCCATCAATCAAAATTTTTTCAAAATTAATTGGCATTTTTTGATTGATCGAATGATGTGGCACTGCATGGCGCAGCAGGGTCCATTTAAACCCTGTCTGCGCCTAGGGTTGAGAGACTCTGTGCAATAACCAACAAAAACCTGAATTCTCTCCACTTCTCCACATCCCCTCTACTTCTTTCCCTCCCCTCTTCATGTCCAAGAGGTTGGGCATCCATCTGGTGCTTGTCCAAGGCGTGGTGGCTTCCTGATTAGAAGGCTGTAGAGATTTATTGAGAAGCCACTGCTCCAACTTCAGAAGATCTTTTGAAGATCTTTCAGATCAGATCCAGATCTAATTTTTAGAGAAAAAATTTGTGAGGAGAAGATGATCTAGATCCTACTTGAGTGGATACCGGTAGAGGCTAGATGACTGCGTGGCTATTTTAGAACCTCAGGCATTGCTGCGATCATCTACAGGGTAATCTAGTTATCCTAGAGGTATTTCTCTATTCCTCATATTTTAAATTTAATTTTAGATTTAATATCAGATAATAAGAATTAAATTTAATAGATCTTAGATTTGAAATATCATAGGATAATTTTTTTTGAAATATTCTGCCCCAGATCTCATTAGATCTGGAAGATCCTACAAGGAAAAAGCTGGTTTTTCCTTCAACTGGTATCAGAGCCGGATTGATGGCTCTATTTCAGATCTAATTTAGATCTAATTTTTATTTTTATTTATCTAATATTAATAGATTTCAGATGTCACATCAGATATGATAGAATCTAAAATCAAAAAAAATTAAAATTAAATCTAAGTAGATCTAACATGTATGAGATGCATGATTAGACTAGGAGTAGTTTGATCTATGAATAGTCTTATAGTTTTATATTTTAATATGATTAAAATATAAATTAAATCTAATTTATTCTTTATTTTTTTGATGTTATAAATATTATATTCAGATCAAAAAATAAAAAATAAAATTTTAATTAATACATAAGATTGATCTATTGCATGCCTAGACTAGTTGTAGAATTGTTCTAGTAACTATCTAAAATAGATTTCATATCGAATAGTTTAATTTAGATCTTATTTTTTAGATGTTATATGTGATGTATCAGATCTGAAAGCATGCTAATTAGATCAGATTTTAATAGATGAGATGTATGCAAAGCATGTATAATTTAGATCTGAAATTATATATGTGATATGTAACTTAGATCAAACTAGTTTTGTAGTTAAATTAATATTTTTGATTAAGATGTTCCTTATGGCCGTCCGGTCATAAAAATAAAGTAGGGTTTAAGACCTCTCCTCCCATTCAATGGGGTGTTCTTATGGCGTGTAGGGGTGCTGCGCGTTCATCCTTAATCAGAAATCAAAATTTACTTTTCTGCAAAATCCTAGATCCTGAAATCTTAGGATTTATTTACATATTTTGTTTATGAACCAAAGACTTAATTAATGAATTAAGCTTATGAAATTAAATTAGATCTAAAATTAAAAATTTTAGATCTAAGTCATTTTCATAAAATTAGGTTCGGACTTGGGTAGCTCAATTAGGTCTAGCGGTTGATCAAACCAAATCAAAAGTTGATTAGGTGGGTTCATGAAAGCTAATAATTGACCAGCCTAATAGGGTTAAGTCTAGATCAAGGTCGAATTACATTTAGATGTGACTCGATCAAGTTAAGACCTAATTTAGCTCAGTGGTTAGAGCCTAAATTGTAAACTAACCCAATTGGTTTTGGTTCGATAATTTAGTGTCTAAGGTAAGTTGGGCAGATGCAACCGACTGGTTTTTAATTGGGAGCTACTCGACTCGAATGCGTTCTTGTCAAGTTAATGGCATATCCCTCCCACCGGTCTTACTTACCTGGCCATATATGTCGACCCAATTTTGATTTGAGGTGGCTAACAATTCGAGCTAACCCATGCCACTAGGTTAGTCATAATTGTTATGACTATGTTAAGTCAAGTTTAATGAGACCTAAATCAAATCTCCCTAAGAAAATATTAAGTCTAAGTTCTTCCACCATTGTGGATGTGCGGGCCCTTTCCGGGGTTGATTATTCTCGGCTGGTTACAGTGGCTCAGTTGCACCAGAAAGATGCAACCATGTCCATTAGGCATTGGATGCTATGGATTAGAGGATGGGTTGTGCTCAATATTTCGTATATGGTGAGGGACCTAATCAAGAATCTAATTTGTACAAATGGTGGGTCTGACTTAACTAAGGATTGGAGCAATATTCCGGACATGGTGAGCTTCATGAATTAGAGATCAAGTTTTGGATGCACCATGATTAGAGAATCATTGGACAAGAGTTGTCAACTCATCGGTTGACCCATCATCAATAATTATTAGGTGAGGTGGTGAGCCAGTCGGTGAGACCGCACCACCCACTAGAAATCACTAATCACGAAGATTTTTACATCTCTACCTAGAGAGTGTAGGGATCTGAGAAAATAGTGGGAGCCTAATTTATTTAAAAATAAAATTTCTAAATAAATTGGTTAAGTCTGATTATAAAATCTAACTAGAAACTCTTGACTCTCTACAAGAAACATATCTGCGTCCAACCCTCTGACCAAAATACTAGACACCCACAAATTGACTGGACCTAATTTTAAGGACTTATTGAGGAACTACAGAATTATTCTGGATTCTGAGAAATTGACTCATGTCTTGGACCAGGATCCACCTGCCATACCCGCACATCCGACTACTGAACAGAGAGCATCTCTGAAAAAGTGAAAGGATGACGATAACAAAGCCAGGTACTACATGTTGGGTGCCATGTCTGATGACTTGCAGCACCAGCATGAGAATATTATGACTACCCATCAAATGTTGGCTCACCTACAAGAGTTATTTGGTGAACAAAGTCGCGCAGCCAAGTATCAAGTCTGCCAAAGATTTTTTAAGACTAAAATGCGTGATGGACAGTCAGTCCAAGATCATTGTTTGTCGATGATCTAGGACCTTGAGGAGCTTGAGAAGCTCGGTGTCATCTTAGACAGGAATTTTCAGATTGATGTGATCCTTCAATCCTTATCTGATGCATATGGTCAGTTCATCATGAACTTCCATATGCATAAGATGTAGTGTACCCTGACTGAGTTAATGAACATGTTAGTTATGTCTGAGCTTTCTTTGAAGGGTTCAAAAGGCTCAGTCCTTACTGTGGAGTGGACTTCTTCTAAGAGAAAGTCTTTTAGAAAGAAGAAGAAGTCTGTGAAGAAGTAGAAGGTGGATGGGAAGAAGAAGAAGATGAAATTGAAGAAAAAGGCTGCTAAAAAGGGAAAACATTTTCACTGTAATTTAGACGGCCATTGGAAGTGAAACTGTCCTCAATACCTGGTCATCCTGAAGAACAAGAAGGATGGACTTTCTGGAGGTATGCTCGTTATAGAATCTAATCTTACGATTTTCTTTGCATCCAGTTGGGTACTTAACTCTGGTTCTAGTATTCATTTGTGTACTTCTATGCAGGGTCTTGAAAAGAGCAGAAAGTTAAGGGATGGGGATATGATCCTACGCATCGGGAATGGAGCAAGAGTTGCTGCTGTGGCCGTGGGAACCTACCCTCTGCGATTACCGTTAGGATTAGATTTAGTTCTTAGAGATTGTTATTATGTGCCTGCTGTAAGCAGGAATTTGATTTCTGTTTCATGTTTAGCACAAGAAGGCTATGTGATTAGCTTTCATAAGAATCATTGTAACATATTTTATGAAAATAATAAAGTTACAAATAATTTTCTTATTAATGGTCTCTATCAGCTACATATTGATGTATCTGTATTTCATATCGAGCAAAATGTGAATGCCATGAGAATTAAAAAGCCTAGAGATTGTCTAAATGATAGGTATCTGTGGCACCTAAGGCTAGGTCATATAGTGGAAGATAGGGTTAACAAATTGGAGAAATCTGGACTATTGAGTCCGTTGACTTTCGAGTCATATCCGGTTTGTGAATCATGCCTTCAAGGCAAAATGACCAAGCTCCCTTTTACAGGACATAGGAAAAGGGCCCCAAACCTACTTGCCCTAGTACATACAGATGTGTGCGGCCCATTTGATGTGCCGGTTAGAGGTAACTATGTCTACTTCATTACCTTCATCGATGATATGTCTAGGTACAGGTATATGTTTCTAATGAAACACAAGTCTGAAGCCTTTGAAAAGTTCAAAGAATTCAGACATGAGATAGAAAAATAAACAGGAAAGCCCATTAAGGTTCTTCGATCAGATCGAGGAGGCGAATACCTTAGTCAGAAGTTCCTAGACTATTTTAAGGATAATGGCATAGTCTCTCAATGGACTCCACTTGGAACGTCACAACTCAATGGAGTTTCAGAACGGAGGAACCGGACCCTATTAGATATGGTCCATTCCATGATGAACTTCATGGACCTCCCTGAGTTTCTTTGGAGACATTGTCTCATGACAGCAATATATTTATTGAATAGGATTCCCTTTAAAATCATTCCTACTACACCGTATGAGATATGGCATGGTAAGAAGCCAAGTCTGAGTCATCTCAGAATTTGGGGTTGTCCGGCTCATGTCAAGAGACAGCAGACGGAAAAGTTAGAGTTCAGATCTTTTAGAGCTCAGTTCATAGGATATCCTAAAGAGTCATTAGAATACTATTTTTATATTTCGAAAGATCACAATGTGATTGTGAATCGACATGCTATTTTTCTTGAAAAATAGTTTATTCAAGATGGTGGCATCAGAAGAATAATTAAGCTTAAGGAGAATATCTCCCAAGAGCAACGAACTAAAGAACCTGAGGAACCAAATCAATTAGAACCAGTCCTAAAATAACCTCTTCCACCTCGTAGATCGATCAAGATTTTCTGTCCTCCTGAAGGATACTTAGGTACTATACAAGAGAAAGTAGAGAAAATATTTCTCATGAAAAATAGGGCTCATGGTGATGACCCCAAGACCTATGACGAGGCGATATCAGATATCGACTCCGAAAAATGATTAGAGGCAATAAGATCAGAAATTGACTCGATGCACTCAAACCAAGTCTAGACTTTGGTAGATCCACTTGAAGGTATTGTACCTATTAGGTGTAAATGGATCTTCAAGAGAAAGATAGGTGCAAATGGGAATGTAGAGATATTCAAGGCTAGGCTCGTAGCGAAAGGTTATAGTCAGTGCGAAGGTATTGACTATCAGGATATTTTTTCGCCCATAGCCATGCTAAAATCCATCCGCACATTGCTTGCTGTTGCAGCCTATTTCGATTATGAAATATGACAGATGGATGTGAAAACAATATTCTTAAATGGATATCTTGAGAAAGATATCTATATGGAACAGCCGCTTGGTTTCACATCCAGTGATGATGATCACAAGATCTGCAAGTTGCAAAGGTCCATTTATGGACTTAAGCAAGCATCTCAGAGCTGGAATACTCATTTCAATAAGTGATCAAAATATTTGGTTTCATCAAAAATGAGGAGGAACCATGTGTGTTCAAGAAGTCAGTGGGAGCACAGTTGTCTTCCTTGTACTGTACGTAGATGACATCCTCCTAATTGGGAATGATATTTTCATGTTGACCTCAGTCAAAATATGGTTGTCTAAGGAGTTCTGTATGAAAGATCTAGGAGAGGCATCCTTTATATTGGGTATTAAGGTCTATAGAGATAGACCGAATAGGATGCTGGGACTTTCACAAAAGATGTACATAGAGGAAGTGCTAAAAAGGTTTAGCTTGAAAAACTCCAAAAGAGATTTAGTACCTTTTAGACATGGCATTTATCTCTCCAAGAAGATGTGCCCTAGCACACCGAGGAGATTGAATGCATGAGCAAGATCCCTTATGCTTCCACAATAGGGAGCCTCATGTATGTCATGCTATGTACACAACCTGATATAGCCCATGCTGTGAGTGTCACAAGTAGATATCAGTCGAATCCAGACGAAGAGCACTGGACTTCTGTGAAATGTATCCTTAAGTACTGGAGAAGGACTAAGGATATATTTCTAGTCTTTGGGAATGAAGAACTCCAGGTTCAGGAATTTACAGACTCAGACTTTATATCTGATATAGATGATCGAAAGTCGACATCTAAAAGTCTGTTCATTTGCAATGGTGGTGCAGTTAGCTGGAAGAGTTCCAAGCAGACGGTGATTGCTGATTCCACCATGGAGGCAGAGTATATTGCTGCATCGGAAGCTACAAAAGAGGCATTCTGGTATAAGAAGTTTGCCGCAGAGCTTGGAGTGATGTCATCAAATGCCATCCCTCTTTACTGTGATAATAATGGCACCATAGCTCTAGCTAAGAAGCCAAGGTCTCATCAGAAGTCCAAGCATATTGAGCGGCGATTCCATCTGATGCGTGATTACCTCAAAAAAAGTTATGTCAAGATTAAGAGAGTCGACTCCACAGACAATGTGGCAGACCAGCTGACAAAGCCATTAGGCCAGTAGAAGATCGAAGCCTACCTTGAGAAGATGAGACTTAGATATGTAGCCAATTGGCATTAGGTCAAGTGGGAGTTTGTTAGATGTGTGCCCTTGATGCCAGATTGGCTGATACATTCCTGTACAAATGTAAGGGAAAATTTATAATTTTGACTATAAATGAATAAAAGGGTTATTCTACTATCACATTATGTACATTATGTCTGTGATACATCCTTTGAGTTAGTAGGAATGTTAATTCATATTTTCAAGAGTTGAAAATTTAAGGCATGAATTTACATAACTAACTCATAAACAGCTCCTGACCATAGGATCATCATGAGGATGGTGATCGATCCGAAAGGTTGGTGTATGATCACTTTCTTAGGATAGATGTATCTTAAGTCTACGGTGTGGAGACACCAGAGTGAGAGTATAGATATTCATTGAGAATGAGAGTACTGAGTGTGACCACCTCAAGCAGTCATAAGGAAGTCTATCTTCTCGTCGATGACTAGCTTGATGCTGTAGCTGTATGTCTAGTTCTTTGATCTGAGATATATCGAGAGTTCACCTTGAGTGTGTTATAGTTTGACTACACCATAACTCGATCTCCTAGCCATTCGAAACCCTGAGGTGTATGTTGGCTGTAGCATATTCATTGTAGGAACCAGATTGCACCAAGAAGGGACCTATCAACCTCGGTAGATGAGAGGAGTAGTCCTATGATGATCGAAAGATCGAGTCCTTAAGCCCATGGCCATGGCAGAGTGAAATAATGGAAAAAAACTTTCCATTGGGGTTTCACATCGGACTCGGATCAATCGATTGATTCATATGACTGATATTGGGTTTGATGAGTTCACCTTAACCCTAATTCAGTCAGAACTCATGATAGAAGAACTCAATCACATAGGTAGCTGCATCGAGAGGTTCATCTTCATTTCTGATAGGTTGCCACTATATACTACTAGGTGTCACTGATGGATTTTGAGAGCAATTAGAATGATCTTGATGATCGATCATTCTAATTGTCTGAATCAGAAGAGTTCTGATCCATCGAAAGGAGTTTCGATGATGTCGATGATGAGATTACGACATATCTCATTATCATACGTAAATGAATGTAACTAGATCATACAAACAAAAGTTAGGGTCTGGATGTCATCAATTGAGCTAGCCCAGTTTGATTGATTTGGATTAGATCCAATTAGGTTCAAGAAAATCATGCTAGCACACGATTGAGCCTAACTCTCTCCTCGTGTAATCTTTTCTATCTCGACTGAGCCAAATGTGATTTAACTCACCTAGAAAATCTTGAAAAGATTTCTCACAGTCTGACTGGAGCCAGTCCAGCTCAGAAAGGATTTGTCTTAATTTATGAGATGAATTTAAGGCAACACCTGCTAATTTCTGTCACCTACCATTTCCATTTTAGGACATTGGTCAAACGTTGACCCATGGACCTTGGACTGAAGGCCACTTGGCAAGAGGTCATTGAAGATTTTTTGTGGAGTGTCCACCTGCTAAATTGGACCTCAAAGTGGGCACCATATTCAGATTGGGCATGTGCCCCATGTGGATAAGGATAGAGTCCCATGAGATGAGGACTCTGATCCCTTGATCAACTTGGACCGTGGGGTGCAAATCTCACTGTGCTTATCCAGTGTTGGTGCCAACAGTAGGAGGGATTGTGAAGATTCTTATCTGATATGATCAGATGATATCACTCCACCAATCAAATTTTTTTCAGAATTAATTAAAAATTTTTGATTGGTCGAATGATGTGGCACTGCATGGCGCAGCAGGGTCTATTTAAACCTTGTCTGCGACTAGGGTTGAGAGACTCTGTGAATAACCAACAAAAGCCTGAATCCTCTCCACTTCTCCATGCCCCTCTGCTCCTTTCCCTCCCCTCTTCACATCCAAGAGGTTAGGCATCCATCTGGTGCTTGTCCAAGATGTGGTGGCTTCCTGATTAGAAGGCTGCAGAGATTTGTCGAGAAGCTGCTGCTCCAACTTCAGAAGATCTTTTGAAGATCTTCCAGATCAGATCAAGATCTGATTTTTGGAGCAAAGATTTGTGAGGAGAAGACGATCCAGATCCTACTCGAATGGATACTGGTAGAGGCCAGGAGACAGCGTGGCTATTTTAGAACCTCAAGCATTGCTGCGATCATCTACAGGGTAATCTAGTTACCCTGGAGGTATTTCTCTATTCCTCATATTTTCAGATTTAATTTTAGATTTAATATCAGATAATAGGAATTAGATCTAATAGATCTTAGATCTGAAATATCATAGGATAATTTTTTTTTAAATATTCCATCCCAAATCTCATTAAATCTGGAATATCTTACAAGGAAAAAGCTAGTTTTTTCTTCAGGGATGGTAGTCTCCGCACTAGATCGAAGGCATCCTAACTGCACAGGCCATCTCAGCCCTATGACAGCAGATTCTACCATCATTCAAGGTCAATCTCACATCATGCTCGATTTCCTATCTGACTTGGATGGGCAGCATAAGTCTAACAATGATCTCTAGTCAAGACTCGGATGGAAATCAACATGTGGCTTGGTAGACATGGATTTTTTTTTTTCGGTAGAAGTAGACATGGAATCTTTGAAGCAGGGCTGGGTTATGGTGGCGTGAAGGTGGGTCAGGCAGACCTGTCCACTTATGCTGAGACGTTAATGACCTAGGCCTAGCAAATCACGAGTCAAACGAATACTAGGCAAATAAAACGGGCTAGGAGTTCAAAAAGTTCAAATGAACCAGGCCGACTCTAGCACCATGGGCCTTAAAACTCGGTGGGTGGCTTTCTTTGTAGCTAACCATTGAAGTACTATCTTCTGAGAGTCGGGCCAATTGGTTCCATCATTTATGAACTAATGCCAGTGGTTGTATTCTGCAATCATATGCCGCCTTGATTAAAAGAATAGAAATCAAATTTAGCAAGATAATAAATAATTGAAACAATATATTTAGCTATACTTTGGTAACCAATCAATGATATATATATCATTAACAATCATCTTTTTTTTGTAAACTTCCAAAATGACAGATGGTTCCTGCTTGGGGTGGATGGAGTCTCTTATTTGCTTCAGACACTGAAGAGGTTAGCTTCTTAAAATGGGGTATCAATCCAAACTGTTGCTGCTCAATACATACCGGATCAGGTCAAAGCAATTATATCAAATTACAGTGAAGTTTCAATATGTGAAATTTATCAATGGATCAACAACTCTTACAATGATTGACTTTTTCGATTCATCTTGCTTTGGTTCCATTGTGAGAGCAGCCACTGTTGCTGCTCCAATAAGTAGTGTTAGACTTGGTCTTGCAGAACATGTTCAGGACACATGCTGTATTTTTACTCGCTTTGGATGGAAAATGTGTAAACGACATCGGAAATATCCAAAAAGGCAAAGCATTTGCTTAAAGCAATTGGTGACTGCGCTGATAGCTACATGCTAAGCCTACTGGATTCCATATTCTGATAGTTGAGGAGCTTAATGTATATCTAGCAATTTTTGATGGAGACAGTTGCACCCTGAAAGTGCTATCTGAGTATAGCAATAATCGATGTCAATGGCCATCGGCTAATGACGGCATCTGTGATATATGAAAATATAAAATGTGGCTGAAATGTTCTACCTATCTGCCACTTGAAAATGAACTTTACATGTTTTTGAAGTGTAATTTGACAGTAATTAATGCCAATGCTGTTTGAGTTTATGGAAGCAAAATGACCATTGTTGTATGTATACTTATTATATTATTCTAGAAAGTTGATTGGTGCCTTAAACAAAAAAAAAAAGAATTGGTGATCGGTAACTCTTGATTCAAATGTGCATCATTCATATAGACATAATAATGCAGGATAGGAACATATAATTTTTTCGTTTCCAGCTGCCATAACTTTATAATGTGCATTGCACACATCGTACCAATGGAAGTTCTTCCTAGATGATATCCATTGGATGTTCCACGCGCCGTTGTGCGTGGCATATGGTAAACAATCAATTTTTCTTCTTTTTCCTTTTTCAAGAAAAAAAGGTAGCACCTCCTGCTGCTGCTTTCCCATTCTCCTCTCTTTCCTTCCTAACAATACTCCTTAGCGCATTATATCAGCAAACCTCAAATAAAATCATTGTTATTAAGATGGTTACCATGAGTACCTCAGATCAATGTGCCAACCATAGAACATCTCAGGTCTTCAAGCTATTATGGAGACCACTGGCTTGAGAGCAGAGCCATATACAATACAAGATAATTTACATCGGGTCTATCGTATAGTCTACTCGACGCAATCCGTTGCCTCAGCAGGCTGATGCTTTAGCACGTTTGGCTATCCCTATTATCACAGCCAACTCACTTCATAATGTGTGCAACAGCTGTCCATCCCGAGTGGATAAATTCAGACATAACCAACTCCCCTAATCTCGCTAGAGCGATTGAGGGTTGAAATATCTCTCCCATTATAGCATGTTGAATAGTCCTGCAATTTCGGAATCTCACAATCTTCATACAGCTATGTGACTAGCTGCTCGATAGCCTTTTATATAAACAACCAAAGCCTCGAAGATCAAGGTAAGCCAATTAATCCCTCTTAGAAAACTCGTTTCTATCCCTATTGTGCTCTGAATCTGACTTGAGCATCGGAGGATCCTCGTCGGAGCAAAAACCTCCGATTCGGACTTGTTTTGCAGGTCACTCCAGTGCCAACATCTCTACGCAAGGCTCAGCTACCTTCTCTTCGACCTCAACCAAATCGAGCAGCAACAGATAGAGAAAGGATGTAATCTTTACTATGCCTCCAAAATGAGCATCATCTCGACTCTCCAATGCCGTCACCTCGGTCGGACGGAGAGCCAAGCCAACAACCGGATACAGCAATCGATGATTGAAACTCCCCTGCCAGCCCAACCAGCACTGGTCATGATGGATCAATTCAGTCTGCTCTTCCAGCAAGTCCAAAACTTGATGGCCACCGTTCAGGCAGTCTAGACTATTCTAGTACCTCCTCTAATGGTGCCGCAACCTATTCAAGCTACCCCTGCACCTCCTTCAGCGGTGCAACCGGTGGCCTCCTCGATGGCACCATTGATGCCTCTCGCGATGGTGTCTATTGGGAATTGTGTCTTAAAGCTAATCGTTTGGCGATTGTGCTAATTATAAATGTATATAAATTAATAAATAATAAAAGCTATTAGATATTTTTTCATCATAAAGATACATTTTCTAGCGAACTCCTATGTTGTGATGAAGTCTTTAGGACTACTTTAATCGATAAAAGAGGATTTATCGCATAGTTCTTAAATTGGTTTGTGATCAAATGATATGCTATTATTAAGATGATAGCGATATCAAGTGTAGGTCATTGTGTGCCATATACGTTAGTTATCTTCGTAACCAAATGGTATTGAGATACTGATATGGCATGCAGGTGAGATATAAGAGTACATCATCACGAAATGTGATCAATTGTGGAGCACTCTACTGTCCAGGATAGCTCACGAAGGGTATGAAAATAAGTGTCCCTCCGACCTGAGATCACCACGGTGATTTGCAAGCAACTCATTGTACTTTGGTATCGGACTAACTGAGTTTCTAATTCAGTAATGAAAGATTTTTGGGTACAGTCAAGTACTTGTCAAGTCGGTGTGTGAGTCAAGATAGGATTGACCCCTCCAAATTAGTAGGAGATATGCATCAGTGTATTTCAATTTAGCAAAATCTGGACCCTAATCCATGTGATGGATTTGAAAAAGATTGAAATATAATATGGATGATTTATCTAGGATTGACAATTAAATCCTAGGTCATCCTCAAGTATTAGAGTCAAAGGGATGAATTATACGGTAACCATATGCCAATAGGTTCTAGAATGTTGCTTCGCCATCATTCAACCTATCTGGACGTCGGATCATCAAAGTTTGATGGTTACATCAATTAGTTTAGAAAGTTATTTCTATGCTATTGGCTTAGGTTCGAACCTATGGGGTCATACTCAAAAGAAGTTTCTGACTGATCATGTGGCTGATCAACAATTGAGAATCATTCAAGGACTTAATCGTTAATTTGATGATGATTAACCTTATATAAAAATTATAATAAATTAACTCACTAAGTATTAATAAATTAATAAAAAATTAATTAGTAATTATATTACTAATTAACTCAATTTAATTAAGCAAAGAAGATTAAATAAAATCTAATTGCATTAGATTTAATTAGGTTTGATCCGATTAGATTATGAGATGATCTAATGCCAAGAGAAAATTATCTCTGATTTAATCAGAATTTTATTTTAATCAATTTTTAATTTGATTAAAATTTGATTAAAAATTTATGAATCTAATTAGATTAGATTTCATATATTTTATTTGGACTAAATCAGATATGATTTGGTTTGGATCCAAATAAAGAAACTTAGAGTCCTTATTGGAATAGGACTCTTCTCCCTGCACTAACCTAGATTGTACACCATATATCTCCACACACAAAATTGTTTTGCATGAGATTTTCTTACATCAAAGAGTTCTTTCTCTTATCTATTTTATATCCAAATTTAATTTAGTTTTGATAAAAAGAAGATTCTAAAATTAGATTTCAAAATATTCTTTATCAGGATAATCTGTTCTCATCCAGATCAACCTCTCCACACTAATAAATTTTTTTCTCCTTATATGTATGATATTTTGAGAAGATTTTTTATGAGAGATTAGTTGGAGAGCTGATTTACAATGAAAAAAATATGTGAAGGGGCATCTCATATTTTTTTAATATATTTTTGGACATAAAATTATGAAGGAAGGCAGAATCCTATAAGAGTCCAAGATCATTAGAACTTTTCACCCCACCTCCTTACATGCCTATAAAAGGGGCTTTTGTGGTTTCTTTTTTGTGTGTAAGATACCAGAAGAGAGCTATTCATGTGGTAGAAGTTTGGGCATCGTTCATGATGTGAAAAATAGGGAGGAGGGTCCTCTCTCTTGTGGTGTGCCTAAAAATCTGAATTTTAGATTTTTGGTTCTAAGAGTTTGGGAAGAAGAAATAGATTAGAAAAAAATTATTTTCTTCTTTATATTTCTTTTACCTTTTCATCTCCTTTATAAGTCTATCTTTAATCTCTAAAAAAATTTCAAAGATTTGAAGAAAAGATTCAGATCAGCCAAGAAGAAGGTCTTTGTGTGAGCTAGCACTCCTGAGAAGATTGATCAGATTGGGGCTTCGAGTGGATTTTCTATAGAGGTCGAATGCATGTGTGGCTACGAGCAACTAGCAAGAATTCTCTCCACCATATCTCTCAGTAGCGAAGATCATCGACCTGTGATCAGGTATGGAGTTCTAAACTCATATTAGAATTAGATGTGATCTACTGCTCATATGCATGCATGCTGATTTTATCTTCAGATTATTTCAAATTTTATATGCAACATAACATGTCATAGATCCTAGAGTAGATTAATTTGATGATTAAATTATATATATATTAAATTAATTTGATTAATCTAGTTATCTTTCACTTTAATTTTTTCAAAAAAATTTCAAAATACATGCATAAAATTGCCTACGCATCCCAACAGTGGTATTAGAGCCTAGGTTCATTACGACATGATTTATGTGCATATTAAATCTAAATTTTAATTTTATTTAAATTTGATATGTAATATTTTGATCTAAATTTAATTAATTATTGATCACACAAACTGACATAAGGTTGTCCTGCTGTAAGGTTTATCCCTTACAGTGAAAAGGTTATCCTAGTTTGTGCTGATCCTTCATAAAATTTGATTTTATGTTATACATGTGATATTTATAATCTGATTTAGATATGATCTAAGATTATAATCAGATCTGATGTAATTTAGATTAGATCTAAATTTATGTATATATGATATATGATTAGATTAGATGATCTGATTTGCAAGTACTTGGATTGGGTTGATCACTAGGCCGTTCGGTCATAGGAGCAAGAAGGGTTTAAAGGCCCTCTCTTTTCATTCAATAGGATGCTCTTATGATATGTAGGAGTGCCATGTGATTAGATCCCATAAAGAAGAATGTGAAAGAAAGAACTTATTTTTCTGCAAAATCCTAGATCTTGAAATCCTAAGTATTGTTGTATATGATGCAAGTTGCAAAGAAGTTAGTTACATCTAATCTTGTTTAATCAAAATTATTTTGATTTAAAATTATAAAAAATTTAGATTTGATCTAAAAGATTTTATGATTTATATGTAAAAATTATTTTTAAAATCTTAATCATATTGATGTAAAACTTAATTGAGAATTAAGCATTGAGTTGATTAGATCTAGAATTATGATTTGAGATCTAATGACATTGCATAAAATATGGGGTATTGATTAGCTCAAATCAAGTTCTCTTAATTGGATTAGACCTAATATTAGAATCAAAGAGTTAATGGACTAACTAGAAAAATTGATTAAATCTAACTAAATGTTGAATTAGATTAAATCAGAATTTTTCTAGAACCAATACAATAGTTGTAGATGATTAAGTTCATATCTTTGATTAGACTAAATGGACCTTGATTATGGCTCAGTGGTTAGACCTGAATCATTAGGTTGGTCAAATCAAAACTAATTAACCAATTGATGTCTAAGATAAGTTTGGCATTTCGATCGATGATTTTTAGTTGGGAGTAGCTTACCTGACCATTTCGATGGTGTCTAAAGCAAGCTTAGTAGATCCTCCCACTGATCTCACTTACCTGATCAATTTGATGAATTATGTCTTGATTAGATCGCTAAGTGATTCGAGTTGACCTATGCTATTAAGGTTGATCAGTGTGACTGATCTAGGTGCCATTTCAATCAGCATGATCTTGATTCAATTCAATAACTTAGTGAAGTTAGTGGAAGGATTGTGGTTTACTAGTTGATCTCTTCTTATCTCTTCTCTAAACTAATTCTTAAATTCTCTAAATTATTAAGTTCTTAAAATGAACTAGTTATGGGGATATCTAGATCATAGCCTCCCATTAAGGTGAATAATAATAGATCCATTATTTCTGATTGACATTGCAGGTGCCATCCATGTGGTATTCTCTCTAAATGATGAAATTATCATTCATCATGTGATGACTCTGTTATACTATCTGATGATGCTTTTATTGATCGAGCCATCCTTGGGCTTGATCATTCATTAGTTAGAGATACTGAGTAGGTTCATGTTAATGGTTTGACCTAATTAAAACTTTCAGTGGAGGCCTATTGCCTACGAAAATAAAATCTGGGATAAAATTAATTATTAAAAATTATTTGAAGAAATAATTGGTTGAGAACCTACCAAGCCATTCTTGAACTTATATGCAGTCTGTGTGGATTCTAGTATCCACTAAAGAATTAAGATAATTTTTCGAATTGGAGATAGAGGCTACCAATTCATATAAAATAGTAGAAGAACATTTAAACTAAAGTTTAAGTCTTTAGGCTTAATCAATTCATAAACATAGAGGTCTTGTATTTTTCTTTCAGTTATGGCTACATGTACGTTGCTCCATTCACTGTTTGATAGTGACTAATTTATAGGATCCAACTTTGATAACTGGTATCAAAAGTTGCAAATAGTTCTAGAGCATGAATGGATCCTAAATATAATTATGGATCTATCACCTGAAGTTTCCATATCCAACACATATGATGCGATTAAAGGAACTTATTAGAAGTGGCCAAATGATCATATCATCGTGTGGTGTTATTGAGAACAGCAAAGAATATGAATTTAATTGTCAGTTCGATAATGCTCAGTGGGAGAAAATTTTTCAAATGTTGAAAGAGTTCTTTTGCACCTCTAAAGATGTGTCTTTAGTGAGATAATAAATCTTTAAAAAAAAAAGTGCAAAAAAGTTGTGCTTGGGCTAATGAGCCTGAACTGACAAAAGAATCTAAGATTAACCTAATCTGACAGAGTCCATTGATCCAAATAGGCAAAGAAAAAGAAATCAACAAAGAGTTACTGAACAAGGTACTTATATGATAACACCTTATGATTTCTCTATCGGTGATACTACTATCTGGATATTGGATATTAGAAGTCTATGCAAATTATTGCAATGACTTCAGATTTGTAGAAAGTTTGAAAACAGCAAGAGATTCTTGAATATTGGAGTTGGAAATCATATTCCAATCCTAGTTTTAGAAATCATCGAGCTTATTTTCAATTCTAAGAATATTATTTTAGTGATTGTCACTATTGTCTAATGATTTTGTGATATTATTATGAATGATATCAAAATGATGTGGATAACTGAGAAATAATATTTATGAATAGTCATAGTCTATTAGTGTATTGTACACAATCAAACAAACTTCCTAAAATAGATAATGTCATGAAAGCCTACCTTTGGCAATTTAAACTCAGTCATATAAATAAGAATAGGATTAATAGGAGATAATTTTTGAGATCAATGATTGTGAATCATTGTCAACCTGTCAATTCTATCTCTTTAGTAAGATGATCAAGTTACTTTTTGTTGAAAAAGGTGAACGAGCAAATGATGTTCTGAATTTGATACATACTGATGTATTGGATCTACGAACATGTTTGCCATAAATTTAAATTTTTTAAAATATTTAAATAAGTCCATAATAAGGTAGAGAAATAAACTTGAAAGAGCATTGAAATTCTTCGATCAGACCAAAGAGAAGAATGCATTTCAAGTAAGGTTTGACATATCTAGAAGAGAATAGGATTCTCTCCTGTTAGAATCGATTTTGTTAGACATAATTCGATCCATGATGGAGTTTACAAGTCTGCTAGTCTCCATTTAAGGTTATGCTCTTAAGACTATTTGTTATGTTTGAACTGGATTCTGAATTAATCAGTCGCAAAGACTCCATATGAGATATAGGCTAGGACTAAGTCGATACTTTCTTACTTTAAGATTTAGGAGTGTTTGTTTTATATCAAACATTTGTTAATAAATTAGCTTGGATCTTTATCCTATATATATTATTTTGTAGGGTAACCCCATAGAATCTAGGGGATATAACTTCTATCATACTAAAGAACAAGAGTTGTTCGACATTCTTTTTAGAAAAAAAGTACCTTGGTGAAGGTACTGATACTTTTAATATAGAATTTATGAAGTTCGACAGATAGAAGAACTGACATAATCTAGTGAACTTATAGAACCAGATTTGATTAGATCAAATCTGGAATCCATTGTAGGGCAACCATTAAGGAGATTCGATAGAGTACCGCATCTATCAGATAGATATTTTGATTTCTAGTTTCGAGATGTGATCCTGTTGAACTCGATGAGAACAATAAAGATTTGATCACCTACATGAATGCCATGCAAAGGTTCGACTCTGATTAATGGCTTGGAGTCATAGGTTCGAAATGGAGTTCATGAAGGTCAACGATGTATGGACACTCATTGATTCACTCGAAGGATAAAGCCCATAGAGTGTAAGTGGATCTTCAATAGGATCAGAGTAACACAGACGTGAAGGTGGAGACCTAAAAAGCTTGTCTGGTTGCCTAAGGATATTGTCCATATTATGGTATTGACCATAACAAGATATTTTTTCTTGTGGCAATGCTAAATATTTTAGAATTGAAATGTGCATTTTGATAAGTGATCAAAATGCATGACTTCGTTGAGAACGAAGAAGAACCCTACAAATACAAATGAGTTAATAGTTCTATGAGCGTATTTTTTGTCCTGTATGTGAATAAAATTCTTTTAATCGAGAATGACATTCCTTACATTACAGAAAATAAAAGTTTCACTATTATTATTATTCTCTATAAAGGACTTTGAGAAAAACATCTCTTATCCTAGTGATGAAGATCTATTGAGATAGATCTAAGAGACTGTTTGGATTTTTCTAGTCCAACATACATAGGGTGTTTATGAGTAGAATTTATTCTATCACATACATCATATATAAGATCGGATATAGTATACTCACTAGAGTAGTGAGTGGATACCTGCAAAATCCAGATGAGAATCACTGAAAGGTCATCCTTAAGTATTTAAGAAATACTAAGGATTGGTGACTCGATTACGGAGAATCTAACTTAAAACTTATAAAATTTGATTTTAATTTTTAGTTGGATATAATAATAACAAGAACATGTCAGAATACATCCTTGTCTTAAATAATGGAGCAATCTACTGAAAAGATTTCAAGTAGAAAAATATAGCTAAATTTAAATTGCGAGGCAGAATGCATTACAGCATTCGATGCTTACAAAGAAGCTATGTGATTGTACAGGTTCATTTGCAAGCAAGGAGTGGCACCCCCTAATGATGATCCTACTGTATTGTACAGCACCAGAGCCATAGCTAATGCCAAAGAGTCGAAGTCCCATTAGCTTACCAAGCATTCTACATTGCTACCACCTTATTCAAAAAAATCTGTTAAGGTGACATTGTTGGGAATTGTATCCTAAAATCAATCATGTGATGATTGAGTTCATCCTTATATATAAATTATTAATTATTAAATAATAATTATTCTGATATTTTTCATCACAAAATGACATCTTCTTTGAACTCTTGTACTGTGATGAAGTACTTAGAACTATGCTAGTGTACGATAAAGAAAGGATTTATCGTATAGTTCTTAAACAAGTTCATGACCAAATGATACATCATTATGGGATGATGATATTTATCAAGTGAAGGTCATTGTGTGCCATATGGGTTGGTTGTCCTCTTAACCAAGGAGTGTGGTGATACTGGTATGGGATACAGGTGAGATGTAAGGGTACATCATCATTGAATAAGTGACTTACCTGCTGAGCATTCTGCTGTCAAGAACTGCTAGTGAAACATAAGGATATAAATATTCTTCGGACTTGAGATCACCATAGTGACTTGCAAGCAACTCACTGTGCTTTGGTGCTGAACTACCTGGATTTTTATTGCAGTAACGAAAGGCTACTAGGTACAGTCAAGTACTTGTGAAGTCTACATGTGGATCAAGATGAGATTTGTTGGAGCATGATCCCGGCTCCTCCCATGGATCTTGAGTGTAGTGGAACCAGAAACGAACAAATCTGGAGACTTCTGGACTCGATCGAAGGCCCTTGATGAAATCAGCCTGGTTGCTGTCTTCTTCGTCAGCCTTTTGTTTCAGATGAAGAACGCCTCTAAGATCACCTCTAAAAAATCCAAGATCTAATACCCAACCAGATCAGTCCTGGATCGAGGTCTTTCAATTTGTAGATCTTAAATCAGAATATTCTAGATAGGGAAGAAGATAGATAGAACCAGACCTTGCAGATGTATCCTGCTGCAACCTTTCCTGTAGATCTGTTGATGGAGATCTCACCCGTACCTCAAACGACCTCAGATCAACTCCAGATCTGAGAGAAACTTGTACCAACCTTGTAGCAAGAGATTTCAAGTTCTGGACCTGATGTTTGGGTGGCTTCAAGAGAGGGAGAGGCAATATGGTTGGTGGCACAAAGGGGGAGGGGCTAGCACCTCCCCTGCTTTTCTTTCCTTCTATGGACCTGACGGTAAGAAACCCTAGGGTTTCTTGCTCCTGAGGCATGGAAAATAGCTGAAGAGAGAGGGAGAAGAGAGAGAGAGACTTGGGAGAAAGAGTTTTCATATTCCTTAGCTTAATCAAACCTATACAGTGCATGTATATACAAACACAGGGTCAAGTGACCCAAACCCAAAACTCTCTTGACCAACTCTATGAGAGATTAGGTTAACCTAAGCCCATGTACACCCATAACTCGACCTAATCTCACCTATCCTGTGCCTAGACCTAGCCCATAAAGAGTTGGTCCCTTGAGGCCCACATAACCTAGACCTCAAGAACCCGAAAGGCCCACAGCCTTTCAACCTAGGGCCCAACTAGCCCTAGAGCCTCCATGAAGCCCTCATGAATGATGGACCTTGGCCTTAGCCTTGGTCCCCTGGGCCTTGGGCACACCACCTGAATCACAACAATCTCTACCTTGGTGTCCCAAGGCTTCAACCAGCTCCACTCTGTCCATCAGTCGAATCAGCTCAACACATCTCTGAAAGCTATCCCATGGAAGTACCTTCGTAAGTGCATCAGCTGGGTTCTCCTTAGTATGTACCTTTACCAGCTCCACCTCACCATCCTCCACAAACTCCCTAATCCGATGATACCAAATGTCGATGTGCTTTGTCCTTGCATGATAGACTGGGTTCTATGCTAGTAGAAGTGCACTCTGCCTGTCACAGTGCACTCTAATGGCCTCCTGAGTAAGGCCCATCTCCATCAACAAACCCTTCAGCCAAATTACCTCCTTAGCTGCTTCTGTCAGCCCGATGTATTCTACCTCTGTAGTGGATAGGGCCGTGATAGGCTGCAGACTCGATCTCCAAGAAATAGGACCTCCATACAGGCTAAAGATGAAGCCTGTCGTAGACCTCCGGGTATCCACATCTCCACCAAAGTCTGCATCTACATAACCGCCAATCAGCCCCTGAGCCTCCCTGGACATGTCAGAGTATCCCACTGCACCTCCTCGCTGTCCGTAGCAGATGCCAACTCCAACTGAACCCGCCAGGTATCTGAATATCCATTTCAGAGCTCTCCAATGCTCCCTGCCAGGCTGCGCCATGAACCCGCTAACCTGACTCACTGCATGAGCGATGTCTGGCCTACAATAGACCATCACATACATCAAGCTCCCAACTCCTGAAGCATAAGGGACCGTCTCCAGAGCCTCCACCTCAGTCTGTGGCACCATGGTCTTCGAGAGTCTGAAGTGACCGGCAAGTGGCAGCTCCATCGGCTTTGCTCCCTTCATCCCGAACCTTTCTAAGACCTTCTGTATGTAGCCCCCCTGAGATAGATGCAGCACCCTCCGAGCTCGGTCTCTAAAAATCTCCATTCCTAGGATCTTCCTTGTAGGGCCCAAATCTTTCATCTCAAACTCCCGAGATAAGGATGCCTTCAGATCCTGTACAACCTTCCTACTCTTGCATGCTATAAGCATGTCATCCACATACAAGAGTAGGAACACCCTAGAACCATCCTTAAGATACTGAACATAAACACAGGGATCAAACTCACACTTGGAAAGTCAAATGCTGCGCACATAGGAGTCGAACCACTTGTACCATTACCTCGACGACTGCTTCAGCCCGTACAGCAACTTCTGCAACAAACAAACCTTTCCCTCTGATCCTGGATCCCTGAAACTGGGTGGCTGCTCCATGTAAATCCTCTCCTCCAAATGCCCATGGAGGAACACCATCTTGACATCCATCTGCTCCAGCTCTAAATCCTGAGCTGCTACAATGCTCAGCAACACTCTGATGGAAGTATGTCTGACGATGGGAGAGAAGACCTCGCTGAAGTCGATGCCTTCCTTCTGGGAGTATCCCTTGGCCACTAACCTCACCTTGAATCTGATACCTCCCTGCTCTGAAGGCCCTTCCTTGCGACTGTAGACCCATTTGCAGCCAATGGGCCTCTTCCCCTGTGGCAACTGCATCAATTGCCACGTTTGGTTCTGGTGGAGAGACTGCATCTCCTCGGACATCGCTTGGACCCACCGCTCTCTGTCCTGGCTCTCAATAGCCTCTTGATACGTATATGGATCTCCATTCGCTGTCATCAGGACATATGACAGCATCTCCTCAAAGCCATATCGGTCCGGTTGCTTGATGGTCCTCTTGGGCTTGTGTAGGGCAACACCAATATCAGTCCTCGATCCAGCTCGCTCCTGCTGGACCTCTCCACCTTGACTATCTGTCCGAATCCTCTCCACCTATGGAGACACCTTAGGTAGGTGCTCCACCTGAATGTCATGTCCTCCAGTAGTACCTGCAAGAGGCAAAATCAAAGAGGTAAGCTGTCCAGCAGCGCCCTGCTGGATCTCCTCCTGCTCTTCCTGCTCCTCCATGCCTGCTCGCCTCCGTCGGACTGACTCCTCATCAAAAGTCACATTCTGACTAATGATGACCTTCTTTTCCAAGGGATCCCACAGCCTATATCCCTTAACTCCTCATGGATAGCCTAGAAACACCATCTTGCATGATCTGGCGTCTAGCTTGCTCCACTCACCGCTCCAATGTGCACATAGGCCGTGCACCCAAATACCTGTAGATGGCCCAGCCCAACTGTCCTCCCAGACCACACCTCCTTTGGAAGCCTGCCATCCAACCTGGTGTGAGGTGATCGATTGATCAAGTAACCCGCTGCGTCAACCCAGAACGCCTTTGGAAGCCCTGCCTGCAGCCTCATGCATCGTGCCTTTTCCAGAAGTGTTCTGTTCATCCTCTTGGCCACCCCATTCTGCTGTGGAGTCCCCTTAACTGAGAAGTATCTCCTGATCCCACACTCCTTACAGTAGTCCTGAAACTCTCTGCTGGTGTACTCTTCGCCATTATCTGACCTCAGACACTTTACGCTCCTCCCCTACTCCTTCTCCACCTCAGCTCTCCAGATTTTGAACTTGGTGAAGACTTCAGACTTCTCTCTCATGAAGTAAATCCAGAGTTTCCTTTAGAAATCATCAATCAGGGTCATGAAGTATCTGGCCCCATTCCTAGCTAAAACTGGAGCTGGTCCCCACACATCCGTGTGTACTAACTCCAGAGGGGCTGCACTGCTGGTTGTACTGATGTTGAACTGAACTCTCCTCTGCTTTCCCATCTGGCAAGGCTCACAGATCTCCCCTGTAGCACCATCCTCCAGATCAGAGATGAGTCCTCTCCTACTCAACTCCCTCAGCCCCTTGTCACCCATGTGGCCTAGGCAGTAGTGCCACATCCTGTAAGCCCCCTACTGGTCCTGTGCTGCAACTACTGCATCAGACTCTTCGGTCACCACAGATCCCTCCATGCGATAGAGATTATTGTCCAACCTCCTGCCTCTCATCACCACCATAGCTCCATTGGAGATGTTTAATACTCCACTTCTAGCTCTACTGCTGAAGCTGTATCCACTGCGCTCCAAGTAGCCTAGTGACACCAGATTCTTTTCCAGCTTCGGGACGTGCTTTACATTTGTCAATATCCTCACAATCCCATCAAACATCCTCACCCTGACTGTCCCTATCCCAGCCACCTTGTAAGGATGATTGTCACCTAGAGTCACTGATCCCTCATCTATCTTGGTGTATGTCGCAAACCAAGACCTGTGTGGTGTGTAGTGATGTGAGCACGCAGAGTCTAGTGTCCACTCCTCTGTGTAATACCTGTGACTATCTGATACTACCAGTAGATCATCCTCCACCTGCTGCCCAGCAACTGCACTCACTGATTCTGAGCCACTTCTTTCTCCCTTCTTGCTCTTCCATAGTGGACATTCTCACTTGAAGTGCCCGAACTCATTGCACTTGAAGCATTTCATCTCTTTCTTTCCCTTCCTGGACTTGGACCGCCCCCTGGACTTGCTTCTGCCTCTGCCTCTACCTGTCCTCTCCCCTACTGCCAAACCCTCCTGGGGAGCCTGATCTCTGGTCAACCTTTTTCTTTGCTCATTAGACCTCAGCATCGAGACCATGTCCTCATATTCCAGAGTCTCCTTGCCGTAGAGTAGTGTAGTCACCAAAGAGTCATATGATCCTGGCAGCGAATACAAAAGCAACAGGTACTTGTCCTCCTCGTCCAGCTTCACCCCGATATTCATCAACTCCATGCACAACTAGTCGAACCTCTGAATGTGGCCAATCATATCAGATCCCTCCTGCATCCGAAGACTGTACAACCTCTTCTTCAGCATTAGCTTGTTGCACATATTCTTCCCCATATATATGGTGTGCAACTTCAACCAAAGGCCCTTCGGGGTCTTTTTTTCCAGCAATGAATACAACACCACATCCACCAAACATCCTCTGATCATCGAGCATGCTTTCTTCTCCAACGATGCCCACTGTCTATCTGTCATTCCCTCAGGCTTCTCATCCAAAGCCTGATCCAGATCTGCTTGCACCAGAAGATCCTCCACCTGGATTTTTCACATGAAAAAATTTTTTTTGCCATCAAACTTCTCAAAATGACCTTCATATTGCTGCCCATGATTGGATCCAAGCCAAACAAGCAACATAAAATCAAGAAGTATAGAATATACCTTGATGGTACCTTGCTGAAAATTTTCAGCACTTGGGATCTTCAACTTCTCATGCTTGGAACTACTTCCTCACCACTGTGGCTCTGATACCAACTATTGGAGCACGATCCTGGCTCCTCCCACAGACCTTGGGTGCAGCAAAATCAGCAACGAACAAATCTGAAGACTTCTGGACTCGATCGAAGGCCCTTGACGAAATCAGCCTGGTTGCTGTCTTCTTCGTCAGCCTTTCGTTCCAGATGAAGAACGCCTCTAAGATCACCTCTAAAAAATCTAAGATCTGATACCCAACCAGATCAGGCCTGAATTGAGGTCTTTCAATTTGTAGATCTCAAATTAGGATATTCTAGATAGGGAAGAAGGTAGATAGAACCAGACCTTGCAGATCTATCCTGCTGCAGCCTTTCCTGTAGATCTGTTGATGGAGATCTCACCCGTGCCTCAAACGACCTCAGATCAACTCCAGATCTAAGAGAAACTTGTACCAATCTCGTAGCAAGAGATTTCAAGTCCTGAATCTGATATTTGAGTGGCTGCAAGAGAGGGAGAGGCAATATGGTTGGCGGCACAAAGGGGGAGGGGCTAGCGCCTCCCCTGCTTTTTTTGCCTTCTATGGACCTGGCGGTAAGAAACCCTAGGGTTTCTTGATCCTGGGGCATGGAGAATAGCTGAAGAGAGAGGGAGAAGAGAGAGAGAGATTTGAGAGAAAGAGTTTTCATATTCCTTGGCTTAATCAAACCTATACAGTGCATGTATATATAAACACAGGGTCAAGTGACCCAAACCCAAAACTCCCTTGACCAACTCTATGGGAGATTAGGTTAACCCAAGCCCATGTACATCCATGACTCGACCTAATCTCACCTATCCTGGGTCCAGACTGGTCTATAAAGAGTTGGTCCCTTGAGACCTACATAACCTAGACCTCAAGAACCCGAAAGGCCCACAGCCTTTCAACCTAGGGCCCAACTAGCCCTAGAGCCTCCATGAAGCCCTCATGAATGATGGACCTTGACCTTAGCCTTGGTCCCCTGGGCCTTGGGCACACCACCTGGATCACAACAAGATTGACCCCTCTGGATTATTGGAGTTGATGTATCACTATATTTCATTTTAGTAAAGCCTTGATCAGGGTAATCTATGAGATGAATTTGAAAAGTTGAAATATAATGTGGATGAAGCAATCTCAATTGACAGTTAACTTGAGACTATCCCAGAGCATCCAAGGTCAAAAGGATGAATTATACGGTAACCATGAGTGTGAATTCTAAAATATTCTTTTATAATAATTCAACCTATCTGAACATCAGAAATCATTACTAGATGGTATCTCGATTACTGTAAGAATTGGTTCCTGTGCTACTGACTTAGTATTTAAATGTATGGAGTCATGCACACAAGTCAGACAAAGTAGGAAAGAATTGACCTATGTTTATATGTCCAATCAGAAAGTACTTGACTTGATTGAACATATAAGCTAACTTGATTGAGAATTGAGTTATGGATCAAATGGGATTGAAGAGTTGACTATGTCTAGCTAGCACTACACATGAGGTTCAGGTTCAATCCCGGGGATGAACAATTTCTATCTATTATCCATGGAATATATGAAAGATTAGATTTAAGTACTAATTAATTTTAGATTAGATCTAAATTAATTAGACTTAAATAGATCTAAAATCTAAGTTAGACTTAGTACAAAAGTCCTAAAAAGTTTAGAATTGACAGTCTTTTGAAATTATTTCAAACCAGCTTCGAATCATATTCGAATCAGACCTATTTTGGATAAGATATGAGTATTCCTATTTGCACTAAAAATATCCACTCATGAAGTATGATCAAAAATTAGTTTGATGCTCATTTGAGGCATCCCAAGTGGGTGTGGGAGTGGGTGCAAAGTGGATGTCATAAGTGATGGCAATTATATCTCATGTAGGAGTCCTTCTTTCATGAGTATTGGATCAATTCAAATCAGATTTGAATAAAGAGTCCTCCTCTCATTGGATCATGAGAATCATCTATAAATAGAGAGGGTCTCTACCTATGGATGAGAGAAGAGAATAGAAGAGAATAGAATAGCAAACAAATCAAATTGAGAGAAGAGAAAAAGAGAGAGAGACAGGCATGTGAAGAGAGAGGTCCTTCATCTTCTACATCTCTCCTTTTGTTGCCACCTCCTCTCCTTAGACGTGGATCCTTCTTAGATATCCTACCTACTAGTGTGAGGTGTCACATCATTACATCTCATCCTTTGATTGATTGAGTATGTGAAGCCCATTGGATTGGAGTTTATCCTGCTTTCCTGCAGCGTCTGACGTGCATGCGATGTAGAGGGTCTGCATATCCAAGCCTCCGTGAAGGTTTATATCAGATAATTTGATATTTGATCTCTAATTTTACTATAATTCAGGTAAGGATTTGATTATTAAATAAGTAGAATATTAGAGAAAATTTTTAGATGCAACCTGGACATTCTGGAGGGAAACTGTTTCCTTCCCTTTAACTGATCAGAGCCAGGTTTGAAATATATATACATACAAAATAGAATTTTTTATGATTATTTATATGAGATATAATAGATATTTTTTATGTGACATTAAGTCTCGTTTAAATCTATTTATATAAAATTTTTGATCTAATTTTGATTAGATTAGAGGTGCCTAATCAATGGTTTATTGAGGTTGATATAAATCTGTTATAACAGAAATCTGCTGTTGCTAAATTTTTGATAAAAAACAACATAAATTAAAAATTTATTTTAAATTTATTTTAATAAAATTTTAATTTTATTATTTTTTTTATAAAGTGAAGATTATTTTAGATTTAAATTAGATCTATTTTAATGGATATTTAGATCTGAATCATATTATAATTCAGTACTGTATGAAAATAGATTTTATCAGAAATTAATTTCTTATGCATTCATATTTGCATCTAATTATTTTTTTATTTGATATCAAATCTAAAAATGATATTTTATAATCAGTATAATATAAGTTTTAGATTTGATATGATGTATATGATACATCAAATCTAATTGGATTAAATGAAGAACATAATTGATGAGATCAAGGATATGTTCATGATATAAAATAGTTTTATCAATAATTATATGTTGATGTAATTATATATGAAATTAGATTTTAGATCTTAGTAGCCTAGTTCTCGAATTGATGAGATCATCTGACCGTCCGGTCATAAGAGATTGAAGAGATTAATCTTTCTTTTACCTATTCGATGGGTTCTTTTGTGACGTGTAGGGGTGTCGTTGTGATCCAATTTCATGAAGAAAAAAAGTGAGCAAACTTTTATGTATTATTTTGATCATAAATATATTTAGATTAGATCTAAAGTGATTTATAATTTATTATAATAGGATAAAATTTAGATATAAAATTATTTTAGATCTGAATTACATGTTACATATGATATAATTGGTATTAATCTAAAAGTTATCATGATACATGAGATGTATGAATGAAGTTTAGATCATACTTATGTATGTTTAATTATTAAATATATTATAAAAATTTATTTTCATGTGTTGAAACATATTGTATACTTCATTTAAAATTTTTGTAGAATAGTTCGACAAACTGAAACACAGTTTCACACATTTAATTTTGAATTAAGTTTGAATGATCTAGAATTGAGAATTGAAGATCATTAAGACACCACATAATATGATGAGCAAAGGGTTAGCATGAATCAAGTCCTTTTAATGGGTGAGATCTAGGGTTAGGAACACATATGGACCAAATAGAGAAATTAATTAAATCTAATCAAGTGTTGAATTAGATTAGGTCAGAATTTCTCTAAATCAATCTCAATAGTTGAAGTCTGATCAAGTCCATGTGTTTGACCTTAAAATGGATCATGATCATGGCTCCATGGTTGAGCTCGAATCTTCTGGTGTGTCAAATCAAAACTAATTAATCAGTTAGTGTCTAAGGTAAGTTTGGCAGATTCGATCAAGTAGTTTTTAATTAAGAGCTATTCACTTAGATGCGTCTACAGTGAGTTAAGGGCAGATCCCACCAGCTGATCTTACTTACCTAGCTAACATGGTAGATTATATTTTGATTTGGTCACTAGTTGATTGGTGCAGACCCATGCCATTAAGGTGAATCAGTGTGACTGATTTAGGTGTCTTTAGACCAGCTTGTGTTTAATCCTTTACATGACTTGGTGAAGTCAGTGGAAGGATTTACAGCTTGCAGATCGACTTCTTCTCTTATTCTCATGTCAATGAAATCAAATCCTCTAAATTATTAGGTCCATAAAATGATAAAGTTATGAGATAACTTGATCATTGCCTCCCATTAAGGTGTGTGATAATGAGTCCAATACTTCAAATAGATATTGGAGGCGCCACATGCCTGGTGTCTATTACGTATTGGATTTGTCATTCATCATATGATCATTATGATGTACGTTTAGATCAATGCTCAGGTTGGCCGAGCCACACTCGGACCTAAATATCTATTTATTGGATACACTTGATGTGTCATGTTAATGGTTGGACCTAACTAGGATTTTCAGTGGAGGTGCCACAAGCCTGCTGAAGGGATGTTTGGGGCAAAATCCAATACTAGAAGTTATTTGGAGAAACAATTGGTTATGAACCTACCCATGGATGTACTGGAATTAGCCAAGCCACACTCGGACCCGAATGCAGTTCGTGTGGATTCAAGTATCCGCTAAAGAATTAATGTAATTCTTCGAGTTGGAGGTAGAGGCTACCAATTCGTAAAAATTAGTGGAAGGACCTTTAGACTAAAGTCCATATCTTCAAAATTAAAAAAAATTAAAAATAATTCATGTACTAGTAGGCTAATATTTTTTTCTTTCAGTTATGGCCAACACACTATTCCTTCATTCACTGTTGGACAGTGACAAGCTCATCGGATCCAACTTCGATAGCTGGTATCGAAAGTTGAAGATCATATTAGTGCACGAGAGGATTTTGTATGTCCTTACGGATCAGGCACCTAAAGAACCTATAGCCAATGCTCCTCGTGCTGCGAGAGATACTTACATGAAGTAGCTCAATGATCGCACGACTGTGCGTTGCGTGATGAGGGCAGCTATGAACGATGAACTTAGTCGTAAGTTCAAGGATGCACAGCCTGAAGAGATGATTCAAATATTGAATGAGTCTTTCGGCACCCCTGAGGATGTGGAGAGACATAAAACCTCCTACGGAATGTTCAATGCCCGTATGTGAGAGGGAGCTTCAGGCACCGATCATGTTTTATACATGATTGAGCAGATTGAACGTCTTAGCCAATTTGACTTTTCGTTGCATGAACAGTTAGGCAAGGATGCTATCCTCAATTCGCTACCAAAATCTTACCTACCCTTTCTCAGTCATTATAGAATGATGAAGCCTGCAGTAAACTACCATAGTTTGTTAGAGTTACTGCAGACTTTTGAGAAGGATCACTAGCTCCAAAAGGAGCCAGTGAATTTAGTGGGAGGTTTAATTGTAGAGCATTGATCCTTTAGGAGAGAAAAGAAGAAAAATATGCAAAAATCTCATGCAGTCGATCTTAAGCAGAGCAAACTATTAAAAGTTGACAAAAGCCAAGCAGAGTGCTTCTTCTGTAAGAAGCTGGATCATTAGAAAAGGAATTGTCCTACTTATATAGCTATCCTTGACCCAAATAGGCCTAAGAATAAGAGAAAGAGGTAAGTGGTTGCTTCACAAGGTATTTATATGATAACACCTTATAATTTTTCTGTTTGTGATACTACTACCTGAGTATTGGATATCGGAAGTCTTATTAATATATGCAATTCATTGCAGGGACTACAAGTAAAAAATTTCAAGAGGACAAGTAGTTCCTTAACGTTGGAGATGGAAGCCTTGTTCCAATTCTGACCTTGAAAACTTTGCAGCTTGTCTTCGAGTCTTGTAGTGTCATGTTAGATGATTGTCATTATTATCCCTCCTTTATAATGAATGTTATCTCTATAGACCTTTTATCTAAACTTGGTTATAAGTTTATAATAAAGGATGAATTTTGTGATATCATTACGAATGATACTATAATTATGCGTGGATAATTAAAACATGACATATACATAATATCACGGTCTATTAGTGTAATATCCACACCTAGTAAATGCCCCAAAATAGATAATGTCAGCGAATCCTACCTTTGGCATTGTAGGCTTGGTCATGTGAACAAGAATAGAATTGACAGGTTGATCAAAGAATGTATCCTTGAAATAAATGATTGTGAATCATTGCCTACCTGTGAATCTTGTCTACTTGGTAAGATGACTAAGTCACCTTTTAAAGAAAAAGGTGAAAGAGCCAGTGATGTCCTAGATCTAATACATACTGATGTATATGGGCCTATGAACATAAGTGCCAGAGGAGGATACTACTACTTCATTATGTTTACAAATGACCTATCGAGGTATGGGTATGTCTATCTTATGAAGCATAAGTCAGAATCATTTGATATGTTCAAACAAATCCGTGCTGAAGTAGAAAAACAAACTGGAAAGAGTATTAAGATCCTTTGATCAGATCGAGAAGGTAAATATCTTACTAGTAAGTTTTTGACATATCTGGAAGAGAATGGGATTCTTTCACAATGGACTCCTCTTGGAATATCACAACATAATGGTGTATCCGAGAGGAGGAATCGAATCTGGTTAGACATAGTCTGATTCATGATGGGCTTTTCTAGTCTGTCAATATCCTTTTGGAGATATGCTCTAGAGACTGCCTGCTATATTTTGAATAAGGTGCCAAGCAAGTCTGTCGATAAAACTCCATATGAGATATAGACTGGGCGTAAGCTAGTGCTCTCATATCTTAGGATCTGGAGGTGTCCAGCTTATGTCAAGCATTTAAAGATAGATAAACTTGGATTGAAGTTCGATAGATTCTTGTTCATAGGGTACCCAAAAGAAACTAAAGGGTACTACTTCTACCTCGCTGCAGAACAAAAGGTGTTTGTCAGCAGTCGGGTAGTCTTTTTGGAAAAAAAGTTTCTTGGTGAAGGAGCTAATGCCCGTAAAATTGAACTTGATGAAGTTCATGAGGTGGAAGGACTAACACATACAGAATTGGGTTCGATTGGTGAATCGAATTCGAAGCCAGTCGAGGCACCATTAAGGAGATCCGATAGAGTACCGCATCAGCTAGATAGATACTATAGTTTCTTGATCCGGGATGGTGATCCTATTGAACTTGATGAGGATCCGATCACCTATATGGAGGCCATGCAAAGGCCCGACTCCTAAAAATTACTTGAGGTCATGAAGTCTGAGATGGAGTCCATGGAGATCAATAGTGTCTGGATACTAATTGATCCGCCTGAAAGGATAAAACCCATAAGGTGTAAATGGATTTTCTAGAGAAAAAGAGGAGCAGATGGAAAGGTAGAAACCTATAAAGTCAGTCTAGTTGCTTTGGGTTACCATCAGTGTTATAGTATTGACTATGATGAGATATTCTCTCCTGTGGCAATGCTCAAGTTCATTCAGATTATGCTTGCTGTCGCTGCACACTTAGATTATGAGATTTGGCAGATGGATATCAAAATTGCTTTTCTTAATGGAGAGCTAGAAGAAGAGGTGCATATGATACAACCTGAAGGATTCACATCCACAGACGAGTCGAAAATGTGCAAGTTGAAAAGATCAATTTATGGACTTAAGCAGGCATCGAGGAGTTGGAACATGCATTTTGATAAAGTAATCAAAACATATAGCTTCGTTAGGAATGGAGAAGAGCCTTGCATCTACAAATGGACTTCTGATTCTGTGGTCATTTTTATTGTGCTTTATGTGGACGACATACTATTACTAAGAAATGATATCCCAACTTTGCAGAGTGTGAAGCTATGGATATCATCACAGTTCTCCATGAAAGACTTGAGAGAAGTATCCTACATCCTAGAGATAAAGATCTATAGGGATAGATCTAGAAGGTTGCTTGGATTATCCCAATCCATGTACATTGACACCTTATTGAAATGGTTCAATATGGATAATTTTAAGAAAGACTATCTTCCGATAGACCATGGAATTACTCTTTCAAAGAAGGATTGTCCGACAACTGAGGAGAGAGAGCGCATGAGTAGAATACCATATGCTTCGACAGTGGGATCTATCATATACGCTATGATATGTACGAGATCAGATGTGGCCTATTCACTAGGGGTAGTAAGTAGGTACCAGTCAGATCCGGGTGAGAAGCATTGGAAGATTACAAAAGTAATTCTTAAGTATTTAAAAAATACTAAAGACCAATGGCTTATCTATGGAGACTCTGATCTGAAACTTGTGGGATATATTGATTTCAGTTTTCAGTTAGATTGTGATGATAGTAGAAGCATGTCGAGCTATGATTTACCTTGAATGGAGGAGCTGTTTGCTGGAAAAGTTTCAAGCAATATACTGTGGTCGATTTTGTATGCGAAGCAGAATACAATGCTGCATTGGATGCTACATGTTCTGCACTGCTATCATCTAGTGCGAGAGATCGTGAATCGAGGTGACGTCGAGCTTCAAAAGATCGATAAAAAGGAGAACCTAGCTGACCCCTTCACTAAAGCTCTCGAGATCAAAGTGTTCGATGACTTCAAATGGAAGATGGGTATAAGAAACTGCTCTGATTGGCTTTAATCCAAGTGGGGGTTATTGGAAATTGTGTCCTAAAATCAATCATGTGATGATTGAGTTCATCCTTATATAAGAATTATTGATTATTGAATAATAGTTATTCTGATATTTTTCATTACAAAGTGACATCTTTCTTGAACTCTTGTACTATGATGAAGTCCTTAGAACTATGCTAGTGTACGATAAAGAGAAGATTTATCATACAGTTCTTAAACAAGTTTGCAACCAAATAATACGTCATTACGGGACAATGATGTTTATCGAGTGAAAGATGTTGTGTGCCATATGGGTTGGTTGTCCTCTTAACCAAGGAGTGTGGTGACATTGGTATGACATACAAGTGAGATGTAAGGGTACATTATCACTGAACAAGTAACTCACCTGTTGAGTATTCTGCTATCAAGAGCTACTCATGAAATATATGGGTATAAATATCCTTCAGACCTGAGATCACTATAGTGATTTGCAAGCAACTCACTGTGCTTTGATGCCGAACTACCTAAATTTTTAGTGCAGTGACAGAAGGCTATTAGGTATAGTCAAGTACTTATGAAGTCTGTGTGTAGATCAAGATAAGAGTGACCCCTTTGGATTATTAGAGTTGATGTATCACTATATTTCAATTTAGTAAAGCCTTGATCAAGGTAATCCATGAGATGGATTTGAAAAGTTGAAATACAATATGGATGAAGCAATCTCTGTTGATAGCTTACCTGAGACCATCCTAGAGCATCCTGGTTCCAAAGGATGAATTATGCGGTAACCATGAGTATGGATTTTGAAATATTTTTTTACAGTAATTCAATCTATTTAGACATCGAAAACTATTGCTAGATGGTATTTTGATTAGTACAGAAATTGGTTCCTATGCCACCGGCTTAGTGTTTGAACCTATAGAGTCACACACACAAGTCAGACAAAGTAGGAAGGAATTGACCTATGTTTATATGTCCAATCTGAAAGTACTTAACTTGATTGAACATATAAGCTAAGTTGATTGAGAATTGAGTTATGGGTCAAATAGGATTGAAGAGTTGACTATGTCTAGCTAGCACTACACATGAGGTTCAGGTTCAATCTCGGGGATGAACAATTTCTATCTATGATCCATGAAATATATGAAAGATTGGATTTAGGTACTAAATAATTTTAGATTAGATTTAAATTAATTAGACTTAAATAGATCCAAAATTTAAGTTAGACTTGATACAAAAGTTCTAAAAAGTTTAGGATTGACAGCCTTTCAAAATTATTTCAAATTGGCTTCGAATTAGATTCAAATTGGACCTGTTTTGGATGAGATATGAGTATTCCTACTTGCACTGAGAATACCCACTCATGAAGTATGATCAAAAATTGATTTGGTGCTTATTTGGGGCATTCCAAGTGGGTGTGGGAGTGGATGCAAAGTGGATGTCATAAGTGATGGTAATTATATCTTATGTAGGAGTCCTTCTTTCATAAGTATTGGATCAATTTAAATCAGATTTGAATAAAGAGTCCTCCTCACATTGGGTTATGAGAATCATCTATAAATAGAGAGGGTCTCTACCTATGGATGAGAGAAGAGAAGAGAAGAGAATAGAAGAGAATAGAATAGCAAACAAATCAAATTAAAAGAAGAGAAAAAGAGAGAGAGACATGTTGGGAATAGTGTCCCAAAGCCAATCGTCAGCCTGTTGACAGTTGTGTTTATTTTTGTATATGTACATGAATTATGAATTAATAAAAATTATTTTGGTATTTTTCATCACAAAATGTATCATCTTCTAATGAACTCCTATGTTGTGGTGAAGTCCTTAGGACTATTTAGACTCGATAAAGGAGGATTTATCGTTTAGTCCTTAAATCTGTTCGCGACCAAATGACACGTTGTTACTAAGGACGATAACATTTATCAAGCATAGGTCATTGTGTGCCATATAAGTTGGTTATCCTCTTAACCAATGAGTGTGGAGACACTGGTATGGCATACAGGTGAGATGTAAGGGTACATCTGCACTGAACGTGACCGACTCTGGAGCTATTTCTGCTGTCAAGATTTGCTCTGATGGAATATAGGTATAAATGTCCCTCTGACCTGAGACCGTCATGGTGACTTGCAAGCAACTCACTGCACTTAGGCACTGGACTACCTGAATTTCTAATTCAGTGACGGAAGGCTGCTGGGTGTAGTCAAGTACTTGACTTGTTGGTGCGTGCATCAAGATGGGATTGACCACCCCAGTTTAGGAGCTGTGTACAGTCGTATTTTAATTTAGCAAAACCTTGGGTAGAGTAGTCTTTGTGAGGAGTCACAGGACTATTTGAGTTGAGCATGATTCAGATGATCTAATCAGGGTTGACAGTTTAACCCTGAGTCATCCTAAACACAGAGGTCAAAAGGATGAATTATAAAGTAACCATATTCATGTAGGTTCTGAGTGTTGTGATTACGACTATTCAATCTATCCAATCATCGGGTATCATTGCTAGATGGTCACTTCGATTAGTATAGGAATTAGTTCCTGTGCTACCGGCTTAGGTTCGAACCTGCGGGGTCACACACATTAGAGGTTCCTATCTGATCTGATGGCTGATGAAGAGTCCTAATGCTCGTGGACTATGAGTCCTACATGTCTAGGACTCTGTGATCGAGAATCAGGATTCTTTGATCATGAGTCCCACACATTTTGGGTATCCGGGTCAAGAGTCCCACTGGTTTGGGATTTTTCGATCAGGGTTACATATCGATGAATTCTGATGTCCGATTATCCATCGGATTTGGACTCAATATTTTTGAGAGTTTTAATTAGTGATTTGATCACTAATTAACTCAATTTGATTGAGTAATTAATTTTGGATCAAGTCCAATTGAATTAGATTCAGTTGGATTTGACCCGATTAGGTTAAGAGTTGACCTAATCGTCGAGATGGTTTGGTCCCTGATATGATCAGGGGTTGGGCTTAATCAATTCTTGATTTGATTAGGATTTTATTAAGCCTAATTAAGCCTAATTAAGTTGGGTTTAAATTAGTCTAATTGGGCCTAACTTATTTGGTTCAATTAGGTTGGTTTAAATAATGAAACCACCTTGACCCATTCTCCCTACGCCACCTCACTTCCACTGCGTCCATTTGAATTCATGAGAAGGAAGTTCTCATAAATTTTTCCTCATGCAAAACCCTCCTCATGCCCTACTTTAATGCGCCAAATGAGTGGATAAGGATGATTGGTTGGCCATTCAAATTCAAAACAAAGTTTGAATTTGAATGAGCAACCAATCTTAGTGCCTTGACCTTATCCTCTTTTAGCGCCCCATTTATTATACGAAAAAATATTTCTCATGAAATCACTCAAGCATAAATTAAGACATGTCCTCCTCTTCTCATGCCCTTAGTGGATAGGGATAAATTGGTTTCCATTTGAATTCAAAATTTGATTTGAATTCAAATGTGCAATTACTCATCTTTATCCTCTCACGTGGATAAGACGTTTGACATTGTTTTAAAAGGAGAAGAGTGGGGTGTGTGAAAGAAAAATTTTGGAGAGAAAATCTAGACGTGAGGAATCCTTGTGTGCAAGGTGAAGGTCTATATCCTTTCGAGAGAAAAAGAAAGAAAGAAAAAAAAGTATGCGCAGGGTTTCAGCCTGGAGTTCGGGAAGTGAGAAGGTGAGCTACGAATGTCGTGAGCCCACCAAAATTTAGGAAGATCTTCAACATCCTCTCAAGCACATTTGTTGATGATCCAGAGCATCCAAAGAATCAATAGACATCGATCGAAGGAGTTTGATCAGCATCGACCGTCGGAAGGGCTCTACAACGAGCTAGCACTCGTGAGGAGTCGATCAGATCGGGAGCTTCATGTGGATGATCCGCAGAGATCAGACATGCTGTGTGGCTGCATCGCGATGATCAGACTCTTCTGACGGTGATCAGATTGCGGCGATCTACTACCCGCACAAAGGTATTGTGTTCTGAACACATTACAGTAAAGTATTTACTATTTAAATTCAAATTTCAAATTTAAATGCATGCATGCTATATATCATATTTAGATCCTAGTGTAGGGTAAATTTTTATTAATTAATTAGATTAATTAATAATTTCTATTATAAAATAGTGATTTTGAAAAACTTTAAAATTACCATTTTACCGCTGCACTGAATTTTTCCCACAAATAGTATCAGAGCAGGTTCTTAGATATGATATATATATTTGTATGCGTAGATTAAGTTATAATCTAAAAGTTTAAATTTGAAATTTAAAATTCAAAATTTAAAATTTGAATTTTGAAAGTTGTTCAAAATTCAAAATTCAAAAATTTGAAATTCAAAATTTGAAATTTGAAATTCAAAAATTCAAAAATTTGAAATTCAAAATTTGAAATTTGAAATTTTAAATTTGGTTGAAATTTCAAATTTGAAATTCAAAATTTAAAATTCAAAAATTTGAAATTTAAAATTTGTTTGAAATTTGAAATTCAAAATTTAAAATTTAAAATTTAAATTTTGAAATTGGTATATTTAGATATACTTGATCCAAGTAGCAAGTAATCGAATTGGGTTGGTTGCCATGGCCGTCCGGTCATAGGAGAAAAGTAGGGTTTAAAGGCCCTCTCTTCCCATTCGATGGGGTCTTCTATGGTGGTAGGGATGCCGATGCGATTATATCCCATACAGATGAAGTAGCGAAAGGAATATTTATGATTTATTTTGATTGAGTTATTTTTTGTTATGTAACTAGCAATAGGATTGCTATTTATGAAATGTACTGATATATTTGTGAAATGAGTCAACATATTTGGTGAACAAAAAATAAAACCTTTCAAATTTGAAAATTATTTTCGAAATGCCAAACCCTGACCCATCAGTCCAAATACTTAATTAAAAGAATTAAGTATTGTTTAGTAGGTCTAGAATTATGAATTAAGACCTAAGACAATTGCGTAAACTTGTGGGTCAATGGGTTAGATGGATTAGGTCCATAATTGGGTTAGACCTAAGGTTAGCTTAAAGAAATGGACTAAATTAGAGTAATTGATCAAATCTAATCAAAAGTTGAATTAGATTAGGTCAAGGATACTCTAGACTCAACTCCAATAGTTGTAGTTGAATGGATCCATATCTTTAACTAGACCAAGATGGACTTAATTCATGGCTATGCGGTGGAATCCTATTTACTAAGTTGATCAAATTAAAACTAATGAACCGATTGGTGTCTAAGGTAAGTTTGGCAGTTTGACCAGTGATTTTTAAGCGGGAGCTACTCGCAGTGATTCGATCTCTGATGAGTTAATGGCTTATCCCTACCACTGATCTCACTTACCTGGCCAACCTGGTGAATTAGATTTTGATTAGATCACTTGGTGATTAGGGCTCACCCATGTCATTAGGTAAATCAGTGTGACTGATTTAGGTGCTCCTAATGCTGGCTTTAATTAAATCCTTTTTAATCTGACTTGGTAAAGTCAGTGGGAGGATTGAAATTGGCTGGATATTTTCTTCTCATCTATTCTTTAATAAAATCATCAAAAATTATTAGGTCCTAAAAATGATTAAGTTAGATTGATAACTAAGTCATAGCCTCCCATTAAGTGAGTGATAATGAGTCCATTAGTTTAATAATCATTGGAGGCCCAAAGGCCTGGTGCTTATTGACTAATGGAATTATCATTCATAGTATGATAATTTGGTTTGAGTCTTTCTGATGGTGGTTAGGTTGGCTGGCCAAAGTCGGGCTTGATCATTTATTGATCTGATTCATCAAATCAAATCATGTTAATGGTTGGACCTAACCAGATTTTTTCAGTGGAGGCCAAAGCCTACTGACTAGGTTCTGAGGCAAAATTAATTACTAGAAGTTGTTTAGAGAAATAACTGGTTATGAACCTACCCATAGATGCACAAGGGTTGACCAACCAAAGTTGGGCTCGTGTGTAGTCTGTGTGGATTGTAGTACCCACTAAGGAATTAAAGTAATTCCTCGAATTGGAGGTTGAGGCTACCAATTCGTAAAAATACTGGGAGAAACTTTAGACTAAAGTCCAAGTCTTTAGTATTAATAATTTATGTACTAATATAGGTCTGGTTTTCCTTTATGCAGCTATGGCCACTACCCTTTCGCTCCGATCATTATTAGATAATGACAAGCTCATGAGACCTAATTTCGATAGCTGGTATCGAAAATTAAAAATTATCCTTGAGCATGAGCGGATCCTTTATGTAGTAACGGATCCGGCACCTGAGGAGCCAGCCCCGAACGCTAGAGGGGTGGTCCGAGATACTTACCAGAAGTGGCTCAACGACTGCACCACCATCCGGTGCATAATGCTGGCGGCAATGAATGATGAGTTCAGTTGCAGGTTCGAGAACGCCCAGCCACAGAAGATGCTTCAAATGTTGAACGATTCTTTTAGCACGTCTGACGACGTTGAAAGGCACAAAACTAGTTGTGCCATTTTCAATGCTCGGATGAGGGATGGAGCCTCAGTCACTGATCATGTACTGTACATGATCGAAATGATTGAGCACCTAAGTAAACTGGGCTTTCCCTTGCACGAGTAGCTCGGTAAGGATGCGATCCTTAATTCTCTGCCCAAGTCCTACCTTCCCTTCCTTACTCATTTTCGAATAACAAAGCCTGCAGTGAACTACCACGGCTTGTTGGGATTGCTGCAAAACTTTGAGAAGGACCATCAGCTCCATAAGGAGTCGGTAAATATTGTGGGAGGATCTTCTTCTGGTCGTCGATCCTTTAAGAAAGGGAAGAAGAACAAGAAGAAGAAGAATAAGAAGGTGCAGCTGCATGCTAGGACGTCTACACAGGGTCAGACCAAGAAGCACAAGCCCGACCAGAGCCAGGCGGAGTGCTTCTTTTGCAAGAAGCAGGGGCATTGGAAGAGGAACTATCCTCTATACATTGCCTCACTGGATCCGAACAGGCCAAAGAAGAAGCAAGGTACTTATATGATAACACCTTGAAACTTTTCCATTTGTGATACTACTGCCTGGGTATTGGATACCGGAAGCCCTTATCATATTTGCAATTTGATGCAGGGTCTGCAGGTCAGTAGGAGATTTGATGAAGGCAAGAGGTTCCTAAACGTTGGAGATGGAAGCAAAGTTCTAGTTCTAGCATTAGGAATCATGAACCTTGTAATCAATTCTCGAAATATAATTCTAAGTGAATGTCACTATTGTCCAAGCTTTTTATTAAATATTATTTCTGTAGGCCTTTTGGCCATGAACGGTTATCAATTTTTAATAAAAAAAAATGTTTACAATATCATTTTGAATGGTGTTACAATGTTTATTGAACAACTTTATAATGGAATCTACTTTCTATCACAACTTGTTAATGTGGTTCAAACCTCCGATAAATGCCCTAGAATAGATAATGTGTCAGAAATCTACCTTTGCACTGTAGGCTAGGTCATATCAATAAGAACAGGATAAACAGGTTGGCTCAAGAAGGAATTCTTGAAGTAGGTGATTGTGAATCACTTCCAACCTGTGAGTCCTATCTTCTTGATAAAATGATCAAGTCACCTTTTACTGGAAAAGGTGAGCGAGCCAATGAACTCTTGGGTCTGGTACATTCTGATGTATGTGGACCCATGAGCACAAGTGCAAGCGGTGGATATTTCTACTTCATAACCTTCACAAACGACCTATCGAGGTATGGGTATGTCTATTTAATGAAGCATAAGTCAGAGTCGTTTGAAATGTTCAAACTATTCCGAAATGAGGTAGCAAAATAAACTGGAAAGTGTATTAAAACTCTTCGATCTGATCGAGGAGGTGAATACCATTCCAATGAGTTTCTGACATATCTTGGGGAGAATGGGATTCTCTCTCAATGGACTCCTCTTGAAACACCACAGCATAATGGTGGTTCGATCTATGATGGGGTTTGCTGGTCTGCCGATCTCCCTCTAGGGATATGCACTCGAATCAGCTTGTTACCTTCTAAATATAGTTTCGAGTAAGTCTGTAACCAAAACGTCATATGAGATATGGATAGGACGTAAGCCAGTACTCTCGCACCTTAGGGTTTGGGGGTGTCCGGCTTATGTTAAACGTTTAATTATGGATAAGCTAGGACTAGGTCTGACAAGTGTAATTTTATAGGATATCCAAAAGAGACCAAAAGATATTATTTCTACCTGACTGATGAGCGAAAGGTGTTTGTCAGACTTAAGGCAATCTTTTTGAAAAAAGAGTTCCTTGATGAAGGGACTGTTGCCTCTAAGGTCGAACTTGATGAAGTTCGACAGGTGGAAAAATCGACACAAGTTGCTGAACCTGAATCGGATTTGATTAGATTAGATCCGGAGCCCATTGTTCAAGCACCCTTAAGGCGATCTGGTAGAGTACCACATCACCGGACAGATACTATGGTTTCTTGATCCGAGATGACGATCCTATCAAACTTGATGAAAATGATGAGGATCCGATCACCTACATGGATGCAATGCAGAGACCCGACTCTGAGAAATGGCTAGAGGTCATGAAATCTGAAATGGAGTCCATGAAGGTCAACGATGTGTGGACATTGGTTGACCCACCCGAAGGAGTAAAACCCATAGGGTGGAAGTGGGTCTTCAAGAGGAAGAGGGGCGCAGATGGAAAGGTGAAAACCTATAAAGCCTGTCTGGTTGCCAAGGGATATCATCAACGTTATAGTATAGACTATGACGAGAGGTTTTCTACTGTGGCAATGCTCAAATTCATTCGGATTATGCTTGCGATAGTTGCCCATCTGGACTATAAAATCTGACAGATGGATGTGAAGACAGCTTTCCTAAATAGAGAACTAGATGAAGAGGTGTATATGATACAACCTGAAGGATTCACATCCACTGATGAGTCTAAGGTGTGCAGACTACAGAGGTCTATTTATGGACTTAAGCAGGCATCCCGGAGTTGGAACATACATTTTGATAGGACGATCAAGACGTATGGCTTCATTAAGAATGGAGAAGAGTCCTACATTTATAAGTGGGCTCATGGTCCAGTAGTGGTATTTCTTGTATTGTATGTGGATGATATTCTCTTAATCAGGAATGATATCCCTGCATTACAGGGAATAAAGATTTAGCTATCGTCACAGTTCTCCATGAAGGATCTGGGAGAAGCTTCCTACATTCTAGGGATGAGGATCTATAGGGATAGATCTAAAAGGTTGCTTGGCTTATCCCAGTCCACATACATTGATACTATGCTGAAGAGGTTCAGCATGGAGAATTTCAAGAAAGACTATCTACTGATAGGCCATGGAATTTCTCTCTCGAAAAGGGATTGTCCGACAACACCTTAAGAGAGAGAGCGTATGGGTAGAATTTTATATGCTTCAGCAGTGGGATCTATCATGTACGCCATGATATGTACACGACCAGATGTAGCATACTCACTAGGGGTAGTGAGTAGATACCAATCTGATCCAGGGGAGAATCACTGGAAGGTTGTTCAAACTATCCTAAAGTATTTAAGAAATACTAAAGACCAGTGGCTTGTTTATGGTGAATCGGACTTGAGACTTATAGGGTTTACAGACTCTAATTTTCAGTCTGATCACGATGACAACAAGAGTGTGTCAGGATTTATTTTTACCCTTAATGGTGGGGCTGTCTACTGGAAGAGTTCCAAGCAGCACACTGTGGCTGATTCAGTTTGCGAGACAGAGTATGTCGCTGCATTAGATGCTGCCAAAGAAGCAGTGTGGCTGAAGAAATTCACCACCAAGCTCAAAGTAGCACCCTCCCTTGTTGGTCCAGTTCTGCTCTATTGTGACAGCTCTGGAGCCATTGCTCAGGCGAAGGAACCGAAGGCACACTAGCGACAAAGCATATTCTGTGCCGCTACCATCTTATCTGAGAAATCATGGATCGAGGTGACGTCGACCTTCAGAAGATCGACGGGAAGGAGAACCTGGCCGACCCATTCACTAAAGCCATTGCGGTGAAGGAGTTCGACGACTACAAGTCAAAGATGGGTATTAGATACTGCACTGATTGGCTTTAGGCCAAGTGGGAGATTGTTGGGAATAGTGTCTCAAAGCCAATCGTTAGTCTGTTGACGGTTGTGCTTATTTTTATATATGTACATGAATTATGAATTAATAAAAATTATTTTGGTATTTTTCATAACAAAATGTATCATCTTCTAATGAACTCCTATGTTGTGGTGAAGTCCTTAGGACTATTTAGATTCGATAAAGGAGGATTTATCGTTTAGTCCTTAAATCTGTTCGCGATCAAATGATACGTTGTTACCAAGGACGATAACATTTATCAAGCATAGGTCATTGTGTGCCATATAGGTTGGTTGTCCTCTTAACCAATGAGTGTGGAGACACTGGTATGGCATACAGGTGAGATGTAAGGGTACATCTGCACTGAACATGACCGACTCTGGAGCTATTTCTGCTGTTAAGATTTGCTCTGATGGAATATGGGTATAAATGTTTCTCTGACCTGAGACCGTCATGGTGACTTGCAAGCAACTCACTGCACTTAGGCACTGGACTACCTGAATTTCTAATTCAGTGATGGAAGGCTGCTGGGTGTAGTCAAGTACTTGACTTGTTGGTGCGTGCATCAAGATGGGATTGACCACCCCAGTTTAGGAGCTGTGTACAGTCGTATTTTAATTTAGCAAAACATTGGCTAGAGTAGTCTTTGTGAGGAGTCACAGGACTGTTTGAGTTGAGCACGATTCAGATGATCTAATCAGGGTTGATAGTTTAACCCTGAGTCGTCCTAAACACAGAGGTCAAAAGGATGAATTATACAGTAACCATATTCATGTAGGTTCTGAGTGTTGCGATTGTGACTATTTGACCTATCCGGTCATCGGATACCATTGCTAGATGGTCACTTCGATTAGTACAGGAATTGGTTCCTGTGCTACAGGCTTAGGTTCGAACCTGTGGGGTCACACACATTAGAGGTTCCTATCTGATCTGATGGCTGATGAAAAGTCTTAATACTCGTGGACTATGAGTCCTACGTGTTTGAAACTCTGTGATCGAGAATCAGGATTCTCTGATCATGAGTCCCACACATTTTGGGTACCGGGGTCAAGAATCCCACTGGTTTGGGACTCTTCGATCAGGGTTACATATCGATGAATTCTGATGCCTGATTACCCATCGAATTTGGACTCAATATTTTTGAGAGGTTTAATTAGTGATTTGATTGCTAATTAACTCAATTTGATTGAGTAATTAATTTTGGATCAAGTCCAATTGAATTGGATTCAGTTGGGTTTGACCCGATTAGGTTAAGAGTTGACCTAATCGTCGAGATGGTTTGGTCCCTGATATGATCAGAGGTTGGGCTTAATCAATTCTTTATTTGATTAGAATTTTATTGAGCCTAATTAAGCCTAATTAATTTGGGTTTAAATTAGTCTAATTGGGCCTAACTTATTTGGTTCAATTAGGTTGGTTTAAATAATGAAACCACCTTGACCCATTCTCCCTGCGCCACCTCACTTCCACTGCGTCCATTTGAATTCATGAGAAGGAAGTTCTCATAAATTTTTCCTCACGCAAAACCCTCCTCACACCCTACTTTAATACACCAAATGAGTGGATAAGGATGATTGGTTGGCCATTCAAATTCAAAACAAAGTTTGAATTTGAATGAGCAACCAATCTTAGCATCTTGACCTTATCCTCTTTTAGCACCCCATTTATTACACGAGAAAATGTTTCTCATAAATCACTCACATACAAATTAAGCCACACCCTCCTCTTCTACGCCCTTAGTGGATAGGGATAAATTGGTTTCCATTTGAATTCAAAATTTGATTTGAATTCAAATGTGCAATTATTCATCTTTATCCTCTCACGTGGATAAGACGTTTGATGTTGTTTTAAAAGGAGGAGAAGAGTGGGGCGTGTGCAAGAAAAATTTTTGAGAGAAAATTTGGGCATGAGGAATCCTTGTGTGCAAGGTGAAGGTCTATATCCTTCCGAGAGAAAAAGAAAGAAAAAGTGTGCGCAGGGTTTCAATGAGTTCTTCAGGGTTTCAGCCTGGAGTTCGGGAAGTGAGAAGGTGAGCTACGAATGTCGTGAGCCCACCAAATTTTAGGAAGATCTTCAACATCCTCTCAAACACATTTGCTGATGATTCGGAGCATCCAAAGAATCAGCAAACATCGATCGAAGGAGTTCAATCAGCATCGACCGTCGAAAGGGCTCTACAACGAGCTAGCACTCGTGAGGAGTCGATCAGATTGGGAGCTTCATTTGGATGATCCGTAGAGGCCAGATACACTATATGACTGCATTGTGATGATCAGACTCTTCCGACAATGATCAGATTATGGTAATCTACTACCCGCACAAAGATATTGTGTTCTGAACACATTACAGTAAAGTATTTACTATTCAAATTCGAATTTCAAATTTAAATGCATGCATGCTATATATCATATTTAGATTCTAATGTAGGGTAAATTTTTATTAATTAATTAGATTAATTAATAATTTTTACTGTAAAATAGTGATTTTGAAAAAGTTTTAAAATTATCATTTTACCCTTGCACTGAATTTTTCCCACAAGACAAGCATGTGAAGAGAGAGGTCCTTCATCTTCTACATCTCTCCCTTTATTGCTGCCTCCTTCCCTTAGGCATGGATCCTTCTTGGGTATCCTACTTGTTGGTGTGAGGTGTTAGATCATCACATCTCATCCTTCGATTGATTGTGTATGCGAAGCCAATTGGATTGGAGTTCATCCTGCTTTCCTACAGCGTCTGACGTGCATGCGAAGTAGAGGGTCTGCATATCCAGACCTCCGTGAAAGTTTATATCAAATAATTTGAGATTTGATCCCTAGTTCTACTATGATTCAGGTAAGGATTTGATTCTTAAATAAGTAGAATATTAGAAAAAAAATTTAGATGCAATCTGGATATTCTGGAGGAAAACTATTTTCTTCTCTTCAGACATCAATCTTTAGAAGATCTACAGAAAGAAGAATGTGACCAACCCATTTTACTAAAGCCTCAATATCTAAAAATTTTGAGATGATAAATCGAAGATGGTATGTGATACTATACTAATTAGCTTTAGTCTAAGTGGGAGTTGTTGGAAATTATGTCCTAAAGCCTATTATTTGATGATTGTGCTAATTATAAATGTATATGAATTGACAAATAATAAAAGTTATTTGATATTTTTCATCACAAGGATACATCTTTAACCGAACTTCTATGTTGTAATGAAGTTCTTAGGACTACTTTGATCGATAAAGGAGGATTTATCGCGTAGTCCTTAAATTGGTTTGTGACCAAACGATACACTATTATTAGGACGATAGCGGTATCAAGTGTAGGTCGTTGTGTGCCATATGCATTGATTATTTTTGTAACCAAATGGTATGGAGATACTGGTATAGCATGCAGGAGAGATGTAGGAGTAGATTATCACTGAACATGATCAATTACGGAGCACTCTGCTATCTAGAGTAGCTCGCAAAGGGTATGAATATAAGTGTCCCTCCGACCTGAGATCACCACGATGATTTACCAGTAACTCACTGTACTTTGATGTTCGACTAACTGAGTTTTCAATTCAATGATGAAAGATTTTTGAGTATAGCCAAATACTTGTGAAGTCGGTGTGTGAGTCAAGATGGGATTGACCCCTTTGAATTAGTAGGAAATATGCATTAGTGTATTTCAATTTAGAAAAACCTGAGCTTGGATAATCCATGTGATGGATTTAAAAAAGATTAAAATATAATATGGATGACTTATCTAGGATTGATAGTTAAATCTTAGGTCATCCTCGAGCATTGGAGTCAAAGAGATGAATTATGCTGTGACCATACGCCAATAGGTTCTTGAATGTTGCTTCGCCATCATTCGACCTATCCAGACGTCAGGTCATCATTGCTAGATGATTACATTGATTAGTTTAAAAAGTTATTTTTATGCTATCGGCTTAGGTTCGAACCTATGAGATCACACTCAAAAGAAGTTTCTGACTGATCATGTGGCTGATCAACGATTGAGAATCGTTCAAGGGCTTAATCATTAATTCGATTGATGATTAACCTTATGCAAAAGTTACAATAAATTAATTTATCAAGTGTTAGTGAATTAATAAAAAATTAATTAATAATTAGATTGCTGATTAGCTCAATTTGATTAAGCAAAAAGGATTAAATAAAATCTAATTGAATTGGATTTAATTAGGTTTGACCTGATTAAATTATGAGATGATCTAATCGCTAAGGGAGAATTATCCCTGAATTGATCAGGACTTTGGTTCAATCAATTTTTCATTTGATTAAAATTTAATTAAATATTTATAAATATAATTAGATTAGATTTAAATATTTTATTTGGGCTAAACCAGATGTGATTTGGTTTGGATCTAAATAAGAAAACTTAGAGTCCTTATTGGAATAGGACTCTTCTCCTGCGCCAACCCAGATTGCACGCCACATATCTCCACACACAAAATCATTTTATGTGAGATTTTCTCACACCAAAGATTTATTTTTCTTGTCTATCTCACATTTAAATCTGATTTGGTTTTGATAAAAGAAAGATTCTAAAATTAGATTTCAAAATATTCTTTATTAGGAGAATCTGTTCTCATCCAGATCAACCTCTTTATGCTAATAAATTTTTTTCTCCTTATATGTATAATATTTTGAGGAGATTTTTTATGTGAGATCAGTTAGAGAATTGATTTATTATGAAAAAAATATGAAAAAGGATGTCCCATATTCTTTTGGTATATTTTTGGATGTCGAATTGTGAAGGGAGGTAGAATCCTGTAAGAGACCAGGATCATTAGGACTCTTCACCCCACCTCCTTACACACCTATAAAAGGGGCTTTTGTGGTTTTTTTTTATGTGTAAGATACCAAAAGAGATCTCTTCATGTGATAGAAGTTTGAGTATGGTTCATGATGTGAAAAATAGAGAAGAGGGTCTTCTCTCTTGGGGTGTGCGCAAAAACTTAAATTTCAGATTTTTGATTCTAAGGGTTTGGGAGAAGGAAATAAATTAGAAAAAAAAATATTTTCTTCTTAATATTTCTTCCACCTCTTTATATCCTCTAGAAGTTTATCTTCAACCTCTGAAAAGGTTCCAAAAATTTGAAGAAAGGATCCAGATCAACCAAGAAGAAGATCTTCACATGAGCTAGCACTCTCGAGAAGATCGATCAGATCGGGGCTTCAAGTGAATTTTCTATAGAGGCCGGATGCATGTGCGGCAGTAAACAACCAGCAAAGATCTTCTCCACCATATCTCTCAATAGTGGAGATCATCGATCCATGATCAAGTATGGAGTTCTAAACTCATATTAGAAGTAGATGTGATCTACTGCTCATATGCATGCATGCTATTTTATCTTCAGATTATTTCAAATTTTATATGCAATATAATATATTATAGATCCTAGAGTAGGTTGATTTGATGATTAAATCATATGCATATTAGATTAATTTGATTAATCTAATTATGTTTCACTATAATTTTTTCAAAAAAATTTCAAAATACATGCATGAATCGCCTACACATTCCAATAGTGCCCCCACCAAATCTGATTCCACACTCAACTCCTCAGCCGCCACCACAGCCAAAGCTACGTATGCCTCCTTAGAGCCCAGAGAGGAGACACACTCATCAGAGCCATTCTAGGGCTGAGTAGCCAGCTAGATGGAGATCTCCTAGTCTGTGATCGAGGCATTATTCAACCCCTAATCGCCATTCTCCATAGCATTCCGAGGCCTGCACTGCCCGAGGTCTTGATATTGAAAGGTGGTTCTAGACACTTGGAAAATAGATGGAAAAGAAAATTGAGAATGCACTCAGCAATAACCACTCCTCGATGCAATCCTACGAGGAGTTTAATAGTGAGCCGCCCTTCATCACGAGGATAGTGTAGAAGCTACTCCCTCGACACTTCAAGCTGCCTCAGTTGGAGGTCTACGATGGGACCACCGACCCCATCGACCACTTGAAAACCTTTAAGGCGGCAATGCTCCTCCAGGGAGAATTTGATGTGATCCTCTATCGAGCATTTCCTTCGAGTCTCAAAGGGATGGCTTGATAGTGGTACTCAAATTTGAAGCCGGCTTCCATCCACTCCTTCGAGGATCTATGCTGATCCTTTGTCGGCCACTTTGTCAGCAGCTGACGACAGTAGAAGTGATCCAACTACCTCCATACCATCAAGCAGAAGGAGAGCGAGTCATTCCATGCTTATGTCAATCATTTCAATGCGACGACTCTGGAGGTCCGTGATCTGGATCAGTTGATCACAATGGTCGTGATGATGGGTGGCCTATTAAGGAATGACATGAAGAAGTCATTGACCAAGATTTATCTTCAAAATTTTTTGGACATGCTTGTTTGTGTGGAGAAGTATGCCCCTGTGGAAGAAGCCTTTGCAGAAGAGACCTCTGCCAGTTTTGTTGCGACAGGATAGAATAAGGAGCACTTTCCAAAGTGGGAGGAGAGAAACTGCTAGTGCTCCCGATCTCCATTCTAGAGATAGAGGAATGGGGGCTGAAACCATCGACTCAAAGTCCTCAGAGAAGGGATCAGTGACCCTCACCCTCCAGGCATTCTAATAATTATACACCCTTAACTATTTCCAAAGGAGAGGTGTTGATGGAGGTCCGGGCTGAGCTGCCTAAGGCTCCATAGATACGGATGAAGTCAGAGCACTGCCATGACCTAAATAAGTATTGTCTTTATCATCGTGACCATGGTCACAATACTGAAGATTGCTGTAGCTCTGAGATGAGATAGAGAGGCTCGACAGGTAGAGGAAACTGAACCATTTCATTTAGAGGGTGACACCTTAATGTCGACCTCCAAGAGCTCAGTAACCACCTCCTTTGTCTCAGCAACCATTCTCTCTGCCTCAGCCACAGCCGATCCAGTGTAGTAATGGAGACAGAAAGTAGGGGGACAAGCGATAGTGGAAGATCGACCCATCCAAGAAAAAATCCATATGATAACTGGAGGGTCATCTGAGTCGGCAGAGCCTCCAAAAGCGAAGAGGCCAAGGCTTGAAGATGAGGATAAGGATGCCATTATCTTCACCAAGCGGGATACTGAAGGTGTACTTGCCCCGCACAATGATGCGGTTGTTGTAACAGCAAACATTATCGATTTTAATGTATATCATATCTTTACTAATAATGAAAGCTCAATCGATATTTTATATTTTTCTATTTTTATCCAAATGGAGTTCACCCCAGACTAGCAAACTAGATTTGACACCCCGATTCAGGATTTCTTCGAAAGTTCGATGATTTTGAAAGGGATGATTAGGCTCCCTCCTACCATAGGCACTCTACCACAGTGAACAATAATTCAAGTCTACTTTTTGGTGGTCAAACTTTCATCAGCCTACAATGCAATCCTTGGCTGTTCGAGCTTATGGACCTTAAAGACTGTGGTGTCGAGCTACCATCTGATGGTGAAGTTTTCCACCAAAGAAGGCATGGGGCAGATTCAAGGCAATCAAGCCATGGCCCATCAATACTTTGCTACCAAGTTTTGAGTGGAGGGCTAGCTAGCCCAAGCGAAAGTCTAAACTGAGCTTTCGATAGGGTTGGATGCTCATGATGATTTGATCGAGGAGCATGTCCAACCCATTGAAGACCTCCTAGATGTCCCTCTGAGGAGAGAAGATCTTGATCAAACGATGAGGATTGGCTCACATCTGGATGAGGTAACCAAGAGTCGGCTGATTACTCATTTGTAGGAGAATGTAGATCTATTCGCCTAGTCGGCCACAGACATGCTTGGCATCGATCTGATGGTGATATCCTATCACCTCAAGGTGGATCCAACTCCTCACTCAGTGAAGCAAAAGAAATGGAGTTTCACCTCAGAGCATCAGAGAGCTATAGCCATGGAGGTGGACAAGCTTCTCAAAGCCGACTTCATCAGGGAGGTCATGTACCTAGATTGGCTAGCAAATATCATGTGCATTGACTTCGTCGACTTGAATAAAGTCTGTCCCAAAGACAGCTACCCACTTCTTTGGATCAACCAGCTCATGGATGCCACTTCTGGGCATAAGCACCTCAGCTTCATGGATGCTTTCATCGATTATAATCAAATTCGGATGGTACCTGAAGATAAAGAAAAAATAATATTTGTTTCTGATCGTGGGCTTTTCTATTTTAAGGTGATGCCCTTTGGCTTAAAGAATGCAGGGGCTACCTATTAGCGGCTAGTGGATAAAATTTTCAAAAATCAGCTCGATTGTAATATGGAGGTGTATGTAGATGATATGCTTGTCAAAAGTTGAGTTACCCCAGACCATATTGCCGACCTCCAGGAGATCTTTGACACTCTCCATCGGTTCAAGATGAAGCTGAATCCAGCAAAATATGCCTTCAGAGTCACTGCCGATAAATTTCTTAGGTTTATAATCTCACAAAGAGATATTCAAGCAAATCTTGAGAAGATCAAGGTGGTTCTTGAAATGATGCTGCCAAGAACTATTGGAGAAGTACAGCATCTTACTGATAAGGTTGTCTCGCTCAACCACTTTATTTCTAGGTCAGCCAAGAGGTGCCTTCCTTTCTTTCAGACCCTTAGACAATCGAAAGACTTTCAGTGGAATATCTAATATCAAAAGACTTTTGAGGAGTTGAAACAGTACCTTAGCTCTGAAAGGAATATGCTCTACAAGTTAATCGAAATTTGTATTTTGATAGATTTTTCTTCTAATCTTTCAGACTCATGTATTGACTCTTTAAATAATAAAAGGTATTTTTCATCATATGCTGCATCTTACTTTTATAATGATTATGATGAACTTCATAAATCAGGATAATGGGTTTAGGGTTATGACGAGATCATACCTATAAGACTTAAAATTTTAAAAATCTAGATTTAGAATATTCCTACTCATAGGAGCATTGAGAAGGAGATCAATGTTCTGGATAGACTAGCACTTCCTATGTATGCTTGATGGAGAGGGTGGCTGATCTCATATGCCACTTATGTGAGATACTAATACAAGAAAGTGGGTGCTTATTAAAGAATGAGTTCACTGAATTGATCCGACTTAAGAAACACCTTATGAAATTTACTTATCCGTCAAAAGATATTTTCTTATAGTGGGAGTTGTGCATATAATCCTTTGACCTGAGACTACCATAGAATCTTGTATACATGAATCCATATTTTTTGGTTCATACTCACTCATGACTTAGTCATGTATGAGATATTCTGGATATGGTAGAATATGTATGAAGGTTATGAGTAGGTCAACATGGAATCGATCACTCCTGGTAAGAGGAGATCGCATCCTACTTGCTCTGATCGATTGATGATTCAGAAAACCTTTGATCAAAGCAGAATAAAAATTAGAAAAAGTTTTTAATATTTTATTAATTTAATCATCATATAAGATTGAGAAAAATATGAGTATGATATTAGATTTGACATCATTCCATATCCGGAGTCATATTCGGGGTGCAGGGAGACCACAGGATCAAATTGCACGATAACTTTTCACTGAAGGGTATTTTTGATATTTTTATTAAAATTTTATATCTTTCAGGTAGACATAATATATTATTAGATATCAATCTTATCTTATGAGTTTGATCAAATTAAAGAGTTTAATTCAATCACTAATTAGAAAGAGTTCTAATTGTTGAAATCGGGTTAGTTAGATTGGATCTAGATTGATTAGATTAAATTTTAATCAAATCAAATCGACTTGCACTCAGATCCATTGCAAACTAGATATGGAACTCAATGGGTCACATATAAAGAAAATTGATCAAAGGTCTAATTGGATTAGATCGTATTTGCAAAATTGACATGCTAGCACATGTTGCAAAAATTAGCTCCCTATTTTGAATTGAGTTCCAAATTGATTTTAGATTTTGCTAATTAAGGCCAAATTAATTCAAACCAATTTTAGGTTTGCGTTGGATCTGCCCTTAGATATATGTACCAAAAATTTGAAGTTAGAAAACTAAGTCTCCATTAGTCAAAAATTTTTCTTGTGCATGGGTGCAGTTTCTGTGCATAGAAACAGCTTTCATGTCCCATGAGATGGGATGCCTCATCCTTGAGCTTATCCAATGTTCCATGATGAAATAAATTTTTTGATAATTTTTAACTTAATTTTGTATATAAAAATTTTTTTAAAGTTAAAATTTTTTCTATTTTAAATGTTGAAATTTATCAAAGTTGGAAATCCTATCAGTCTGATCCATGCGCCTGACCAAGAGTCAAACTTGTGAAGGACTCTAACCCATTTGTCATGCCACTTCTTAATCTAAGATTTTTTTCACACTATTTTGATGTTAGTGCCTTCATTTTTGGCCATTGGATGGACAAAATTTCACTAATTGGTGGTAAAGAAAAATTATGCCATAGGAAGCTACATGACGCATCGGAGAATCATCGAAAAAAATGTTTCGAAGAGTCCTTCTGCACGAAGCATCTCTTGAATTTTTTCTCGATGATTGTCATGTATCAAAATCTTTCAGATGGGCATAAGAATTTATCAGGAGATATGAGATTTTTTGATGGATGCAACATGGCGTGTGGAAGGGGTGCGAATATTTCCTGAAGGCAACCCATCGCTAGGTATTTAAAGGGGGGTGCATCGGGGGATTAAATTCATTTAGATTTTAAATTCTTCCTTTCTTTCTAACATCCTCTCCCTATTATTCAATTAGTCCCTTCTTTTTTTATTAGGATAAGTCCAAAATAGTAAGGATAAGTCTGATTTTTGGACAAGAGTCTAGGAAGAGAATTAAGGAAGACAAAGAGAGAAGAAAGGTAGGGATAGGAAAGCTAGGAGAAGAGGAAGAGGGTCTTGAGGTCCTGGTGTCCAAGAAAATTCTCAGAGTGAGAATTTTTCAGGAGAAATCATCTCAAAGAGTTGGTATCCTAATCATAGCCCTATGTGGATTATCATTGGAGGGCAAACATTTGAGCGCTTGGTGGAGGTTTTGTCGGAATTTGGATTAAGCGCTGCAGGTATTCTTCTATAGCTTGAATTTAATTTTAAATTTATGTTATATATGATTGTTAATCATCAAAGAAATATTGGTTTAAGGATTTTATATTTATAATTTATTAATTTAAATTTTAAAATCTATTATGCTTTCGCTGTGCATGCCCATCCTAAAACCCTATAGTGGTATCAAAGCCAGCCTTATTTGGTTCAATCATATATACATAATGATTATATGATGCACAGTATGATTTATACTATAAAATAATTTATGTCTTCTATTATGCTTTCATATGATAATATGAAATGATGCATATATGATTCACTACTTCATCATCCTGACATAAGGTTGTCCTAGCATAATGAGGTTATGCTGCAAGGTTGTCCTAAGATGACGAATGTTCATATGTTTTACTTGCACATATAGAATATTTTAATACTGATATATAAATTGGTATTATATAGTTAGAATATGCATGAGACCAAATAATAGTCCTCATTAAAAAATATATTAAGTGGTAGTGATATGCAACTATGGGTTAACCAATTCTTGATCAATTGATCAATTGGTGTCTAGAAAAGTGCTATAGGTAGTTTTTTAATTGGTTCTAATGTCTGATCTGACCAATTTATTGGCATCTAAGAAAAAAAATAGGGGATCTCCACCTTACTTGGCCAATTTGATTAAGCGATCTTGATATTGAAAAATCTTAATATTGAAAACACTACTAAGGGCCTTCCTTCATGCTAGGTTAATGTTACATCATGAACTATGGCTAGTTTGTTGTATTAACACAAGGCTTGTCACAAGGATTGATATAACATAATCCTTGTGCATAGAAGATGCTTACGGTAATTTTGAATGTACTGCTTTATTGTGTTAACACAAGGACAGTTATATTAGAATTTGACTGTATTAAAATGAAAGGTCTAACTTAACTAAAATATTATAGCTTGTTGTGTTAACACAAGGCTAATAATATCTTAGAGACCAAGATATGATATTGAAAATTGCATGAGATACAATTGGAAAGAGTTTTCTACCTATGAACTCATAAGGGTTTGTTGTGTTAATACAAGATCATTATGAGGAATTAGAGTCTCAATCCCACTAATATAATATGAAATATATCTTGTTCATCATAGTAGAGGGTTATGATGTTCGATAAAATAGTGGAAGACATAATTAAATCTAAAGATATTATTTAATTATATGAGTCAACATGAGTTGTTTGCTTATATAATGTTCTTTAATTATTATAGATTAAATTCTACAAATGACATCTTCACTATCATTGTGAGAAATTTTAGATTCCAACAAGTTGATCGGTCTCAATTTTGTGGATTGGTTGAGAAATTTAAAGATCGTACTCACTCAGGAGAAGCTCTTCTATATTCTTAACATCTCTGAACCATAAGAGATTGGGGATGATGCCACAGAGGAGGAGGTATCTACGTACAAGATGTGAAAGAATGACAGTTTGACTGTCGAGTGCATCATGCTGGCCTCTATGAGTAATGAGTTGCAAAGGTAGCATGATAGCATGGATACTCAATCCATACTCCTCAATCTTAAAGAGTTGTATGGAGAATAGAGTAAGACTATTAGATATGGAATATCTAAGCAGTTATTCTGTACTAGAATGACTGAGGGATCATCCGTACAAGACCATGTCCTGAAGGTCATTGATCTGATTACTAGATTGGGTCAACTAAATTTTGTGATGGATGGAGAATTAAGTCAGGATTTGATCCTACAATCTCTCCTCGAGTCATTTGCTTAGTTTGTCATGAACTATCACATGAACAAACTGAATACCTCCTTGCCTGAGCTGTTGAATATGCTTAAGATAGCTGAGAGCCATATTAAGAAAGAAAAGGCTCTACTTTTTCTTGTGGATAAAACTTCTAAGAAGAAATCAGGTTTTAAGGGTTCAAAGAAAGCACTGAATCCTAAGGGTGGCAAGATGAAGAAGAAGGGAAGAAAGTCTCAGGATAGGGTACCTGCTTTCACTGTGGCAAGATAGGACACTAGAAAAAGAATTGCAAGTTATATCTTGCAACTATAAAGGCTGGTACAAGAGACGTACCAAAAGGATATAAATAATTTTGTCATTAAGTTCTTTCAATTTAGACTCTTGGGTATTGGATACCATCTGCGGTTCTCATATCTGCAAATCATTGCAGGGGCAGCAGAACATTAAAGTGCTAAATAAGGGTGATTTTGAGCTCTATGGTGCTAGAGGAGAGTCTATCCAAGCCGAGGCTGTGGGGACATATATGTTAAAGTTACCTTCTGGAAAGAACTTAGAGCTAAAAAACTATTATTATATGCCTAAGATCATTAGAAATATTATTTCTGTACCGTTGATATTGCAATGAGGTTATGAAATAAATGAAAATAGCAATAGTTGCTCAATTTCTTTTTTTAATAATATTTTTTGTCATGAAGTTATTAATAATGATCTTCTGATTTTATCTAATGACAATATTTTTCATATTGATGAAAGTAAAAAGCAAAAGAGAGAAGAATTGAATAATACTTTACTTTGATATTGTCGACTTGATCATATAAGTGAGACAAGAATTAACAAGTTATATAAAGAAGAGTTCTTTGATCCTTATGAATATGAATCATTAGGTACTTGTGAATCTTATCTTATGAAAAAAATGACTAAGACTCTATTTAGTGGACATGGAGAAAGGACAAGTGAGTTATTAGGATTTGTACATACTGATGTATGTGGTCCTATGACAATAGAGGCCAAAGGAGGATACTTTTATTTTATAATATTCACTGATGATTTATCTAGGTTTGGATATGTGTATCTTATGAAACACAAATTCGAAACTTTTGATAAATTTAAAGAGTATCAAAGTATGGTCGAGAAACAAACCGAAAAAAGTATTAAAATCCTTCGATCTGATTGAGGAGGAGAATACTTATCAAATAAGTTTCTAGATCATCTTAAAAAAAATAAAATTCTCTCAGAATGGACCCCTCCCTACACACCACAGCTAAATGGTGTAGCAGAAAAAAAGAATCGCATTTTATTAGATATGGTGCGGTCCATGATGTGCCTTACAGATTTGCCTATTTTTTTCTTGGGATATGCCCTAGAAACTATTGTCTATATTTTGAACAGAGTACCTTCAAAATCTGTGCCAAGCACTCTATATGAGATATAGAGAAAAAAGAAGTCTAATCTTAAGTATCTTAAGATATGGGGCTGTCCAGCTTATGTTAAAAAAAATTTTGGACATAAGCTGCATGCTAGGATAGATAAATACTTGTTTGTAGGCTATCCTAAAGAGAGTATAGGATACCACTTTTACCATTCTACTGAACATAAGATGTTTGTCAGTAAATATGCCATTTTTATGAAAAAAGAGTTTATCCTAGAAAGAGGCAGTGGGAGGAAAATTGAACTTGGAGAAGTTCAAGGCCTACAAATGCAGGCACAAGATGATCCTCAACCAAAAATATTCATTAATAAAGTGTAACCACAAAATATATCTCCTCTCGAAGGTCAGATAGAGTACAAAATGTACCAATAAGGTATGGGTTCATTATTGAGAATAATGAAGCCCACATCATTGAGAATGATGAACCTTTGACCTATACGGAAGCCATCATGAGTAGGGACTCAGACAAATGGCTAGAGGCTATGAAATTCGAAATGGACTCCATGTACTCCAATCAAGTATGAACTTTGATTGAGCACCAAAGGGTATGATTCCTATTGGATGCAAATGGGTCTATAAGAAAAAGATTAGAGCAGATGGCCAAGTTAAAACCTATAAAGCTAGATTGGTAGCTAAAGGTTTCAGGCAAAAATAGGGTATTCATTATGATGAAATATTTTTACTGTTGCCATACTCAAATCTATACGGATTTTGCTTGCAATAGCAGCATACCATGATTATGAGATTTGACAAATGGATGTGAAGACCGTCTTCTTTAATGGTTATCTTGAGGAAGAGGTTTACATGTCTCAGCAAAAAGGATTTGTCTCAAAAGGGAGAGCAAATCAGGTATGCAAGCTTTAGAAATCTATTTATGGATTAAAGTAGGCCTCGAGGAGTTAGAACATCCTATTTGATATTACAGTCAAAGAATTTGGCTTTATTAAAAATATGGATGAACTTTGTGTATACAAGAAGACTAGTGGGAGTGCCATTGTCTTCTTAGTTTTATATGTGGATGACATACTTCTTATTGAGAATGATATCCCAATGTTACAATCGGTTAAGACATGGCTATCAAGTAAGTTTTCCATGAAGAATTTTGGTGAAGCATCCTATATACTAGGTATAAAGATCTATAGAGATAGATCTAAGAGGATGTTAGGCTTGTCCCAATCTAGGTACATAGACTTAGTGCTAAAGAGGTTTAGCATGGATGGGAGTAAGAGAGGTTACTTACCTATGAGTCAAGGCATACATCTCTCTAAAAGGATGTCTCCTAAAATACCGAAAGAGAGAAATAGAATGAGTTCTATTCCCTATACTTCATCAGTAGGGTCGATTATGTATGCTATGCTATGTACTAGGCTTGATGTTGCCTATGCCTTAGGTATAGTTAGTAGATTTCAGGCTGATCCAGGAGAGGATCATTGGAAAGCAGTGAAAAATATTCTTAAATACTTGAGAAGGACTAAAGATATTTTTTTGGTATATGGAGGATCTGATCTAAAACTAGAAGGTTATTCTGACTCTAGTTTCCAATCAGACCCTGATGATAGCAAGTCCACCTCAGGGTATGTCTTTACTCTTAATGGTGGACTGTTAGTTGAAAAAATTTCAAGCAACAGACTGTAGCTGACTCAACCACTAAGGCAGAATATATAGCTACAAGTGAAGCCTCCAAGGAAGCTGTCTGGATGAAGAAGTTCATCACTGAATTGGGTGTCATTCCTGAGATTAAGAATCTAGTATCACTTTACTGTGATAATACTGGAGTAGTTGCTCAAGCAAAGGAACCAAGGTCTCATATAAATCCAAGCATATTCTAAGATGCTTCCATCTCGTTCGTGAAATAATTGAAAGACAAGATGTTATCATTGAACGAGTAGAAACAAAGAATAACATAGCAGACCCGTTCACTAAGGCTCTACCATAGCAACAGTTCGATCGCCATCTCGATTGTATGGAGATAAAATATAAGGGCGATTGACTTTAATGCTAGTGGGAGATTGAAAAAAATATATCCTACAAGCCAATCGAAATTTATATTTTGATGGATTTTTCTTGTAATCTTCTAGACTCATGTATTAACTCTTTAAATAATAAAAGATATTTTTCATCATATGCTGCATCTTACTTTTGTAATGATTATGATGAACTTCATAAATTAGGATAATGAATTTAGAGTTATGATGAGATCATACCTATGAACCTAAAAACTTAAAAATTCTGATTTAGAATATTCCTAGTCATAGGAGCATTGAGAAGGAGATCAATATTTTGGATAGACTAGCACTTCCTATGTATGCTTGATGGAGAGGATGGCTGATCTCATATGTCACTTGTGTGAGACACTAAGAAAGTGGGTGCTCATTAGAGAATGAGTTCACTGAATTGAGCCGACTTAAGAAATATCTTATGGAATTTACTTATCCATCAAAAGAGGTTTTCTTATAGTGGAAGTTGTGCATATAATCTTTTGATCTAGGACTACCATAGAACCTTGTATATATGAATCCATATTTTTTGATTCAAACTCATTCATGACTTAGTCATGTACAAGATTTTCTGCATATGATAGAATGTGCATGGAGGTTGTGAGTAAGTCAACATAGAATCAATCACTTTTGGTAAAAGGAGATCGCATCCTACTTGCTTTGATCGATTGAAGATTCAGGAAGTCTTTGATCAAAGTAGAATAAAAATTAAATTTTTTTTTAATATTTTATTAATTAAAACATCATATAATATTGAGAGAAATATGAGTATGATATTGGATTTGACATTATTTTGTATCCGGAGTCATATTCGGGGTGTAGGGACATCGTAGGATCAAATTGCACGGTAACTTTCCACTGAAGAATATTTTTGGTATTTCTATTAAAATTTTATATCTTTTTGATAGATATGATATATTGTTAGATGTCAATCTTGTCTTGTGGGTTTGATCAAATTAAAGAGTTTAATTCAATCGCTAATTCGAAAGAGTTCTAATTGTTGAAATTAGGTTAGTTCGATTGGATCTAGATTGGTTAGATTAAATTTTAATCAAATCAAATCAACTTGTACTCAGACCCATTGTTAGCTAGATATGGAACCAAATGGGTCACACATAAAAAAAATTGATCAGGGGTCTAATTGGATTAGATCATATTTGCAAAATTGACATGCTAGCACATGTTGCAAAAACTAGCTCCTTATTTTGAATCAGGTTTGAAATTGATTTGAGATTGGGCTAATTAAGGATAAATTAATTCAAACTAATTTTATGTTTGAGTTGGGTCAGTCCTTAGCTATATGTATCAAAAATTTGGAGCTAGAAAACCAAGTCTCTATGAGTCAAGAATTTTTCTTGTGTGTGGGTGCAGTTTTTGTGTGCAGAAATAGCTTTCACATCCCATGAGATGGGATGCCTCATCCTCGAACATATGCAATGTTCCATGATGAAATAAATTTTTTAGTGATTTTTAACTTAATTTTATGTATAAAAAAATTTTTGAAGTTAAAATTCCTTCTGGTTTAAACATGAAAATTCATCAAAGATGGAAATCCTGTCAATCTGATCCATGCGCCTGACCAAAAGTCCAACTTGTGAAGGACTCTAACCCATTTGTCACACCACTTCTTAATCTGAGATTTTTTTCACACCATTTTGATGTTAGCACCTTCATTTTTGGCCATTGGATGGACAAAATTGCATTGATGGATGGTGGAGAAAAATTATGCCATAGGAAGCTGCATGACGCATCAGAGAATCATCGAGAAAAATATTTCGAAGAGTCCTTCTGCACGAAGCATCTCTTGAATTTTTTTTCCAATGATTGCCATGTGTCAAAATCTTTCAGATGGGCATGAGAATTTATCAGGAGGTGTGAGATTTTTTAATGGATGTGAGATGGCATGTGGAAGGGGCGCGAATAATTTTCGAAGGCAACCCATCGCTAAGTATTTAAAGGGGGGTGCGTCGGGGGATTGAATTCATTCAGATTTCCAATTCCTCCTTTCTTTCTAACATCCTCTCTCGATTGTTCAATTAGTCCCTTCCTTCTCTTGTTAAGATAGGTTCAAAATAATAAGGACAAGTCCGATTTTAGGACAAGAGTCTAGGAAGAGAATTAAGGAAGACAAAGAGAGAAGAAAGGTAGGGATAGGAAGGCTAGGAGAAGAGGAAGAGGGTCTTGAAGTCTTGGTATCCAAAAAAATTCTCAGAGTGAGAATTTTGGAGGAAGAATCATTTCAAAAAGTTGGTGTCCTGATCATAGACCTGTGTGGATCACCGTTGGAGGGCAAACATTTGGGCACTTGATGGAGGTTCTGTCGGAATTTGGATTAAGCGCTGCAGGTATTCTTCTATAGCTTAAATTTAATTTTGAATTTATGTTATATATGATTATTAATCATCAAGGAGATATTGATTTAAGGGTTTTATATTTAAAATTTCTTAATTTAAATTTTGAAATCCATTATGCTTCCACTGTGCATGCCCACCCTAAAACCCTACAAGCTCTCCACCATTGCTCTTGAAACCTTAGCCCGATGAGGAATTGTTGTTATATATCATTGTTTCTCTAGTAGCAATCAACTCAGTACTTTTCTGAAAAGAAGGATGGGTTCAAAGTCCATATACTACACTAGCAAAGTCCTTCACGATGCAGAGACCAGATACTCTAAGCTTAAGAAGCTGATTTTTGTACTGGTTGTCACAACAAGGAAACTATAGCCTTATTTTCAGGCTCACACAGCGGTGCTGCTCACGGATCAGCAGATCAAGGCCATTCTCCATCGTTGAATATCTTAGGGTGGATTGCAAAGTGGGTGTTGGAACTTATCAAGCTAGACATGTAGTACCATCCAAGGCCTGCTATCAAGACCCAGGTGCTGGCAGACTTTATTCTCGAGTGTACCATCCAAAATGGGGAAAGCTCAAAGGCTACAAAGGTCTCGAGAGGAGGTGAAAGCTCAAAAATTGGAGAAAGCTTGACAGTGGAAGAGGCAGATATAGGGTCTGCCCCAGACGAGCTGTGGACACTGCATACTGATGGTTCATCAAATACAATAGGAGCAGGGGCAGGGCTCATTTTGATGTGTCTTGAAAGAGATATCGCAAGGTACACATTGTGCTTTGAGTTTCTAATAACCAACAATGAAGTAGAATATGAAGCTCTAATCATCGATCTCAAAGTGGCAGGAGAAGCAGGGCCCAACATTTAAAGATCTTTAGTGACTCCCAGCTGGCAGTTAGGCAAATTAAGGGTGAATATGAGGCCTGAGAGAAAACAATAAAGAAATATCTTCAAAAGGTAAAGGACTTAACCTCAGCCTTCTTAAGCTTTGACATTCAATAGGTCCCAAAGCAGACAATGCTAGGGCAGATGCGCTATCAAAGCTAGCAGCCTTACTGCCCACTGATTTAGAGAATGGGACCTACTTCGAGATACTCAAAGCATCAGCCCTTGAGGATCCACTCATTGTTCAGCAAATTGATGAAGAACCCTGCTGGATTGATCCCCTACTCAAGTACCTTAGGTCAGGTGAGCTACCCACTGATCGCAAGGAGGCTCAAAAGATAAGAAAATAGACCGTCTGCTATGTCTTATACAAGAACAAGCTATACAAGCGATCATTCTCCCTACCTCTCCTAAAATATCTATAACCATTCGAGGTAGATTATGCGCTATGGAAGGTCCACGAAGGAATCTATGGAAGCCACTTGGGGAGTAGGTCCCTCTCTTACAAAATCCTTCAGCAAGGCTACTACTAACCCACTATACAGCTGGATGCAGGTATCTTCATCAGAAAATGTGATCGATATTAGAGGATCTCCAATATTTAGCTGTTAGAAAATCACTACAGTTTCATAAGTGTAGTTTAAAATTTTTCTAAAGATCTATACAGTGAAAATAAATAAATTAAAATAATTTTAATTCACACATGTATCAGATATGATCTAAAAATCATAGTTAGGATCTTGATATGAACATGTAACCATGATCTAAAATTTAAAATTAAAAAATAAACTATTAAAAAAATAAATGGAGATCAGATCTCCATACCTCGGATCATACGGATGTCCCAAGTTTTGATCGTAGCCGCACACGTGCCCGACCTCTACTGGTATCCACACGGAGCCACTTGATTGGAGCATCAAGATCATGAGTGTACTAGCATCTTACAGATCTCGCTCCTCATCTTTAGATCTAGATCTCTTCTTCTAGATCTTGAAGAAAGAGATCGCTGCGCAAACTTTTTCACGTAGATCCAACGGAATATGAACCAGATCACCATGAAGAGAAGAAGAACCCTTCTTCTTCTCTTTTTCTCTCTATTTTCTCATCTTAGATCTGATCACCATCAGATCTGGGTGTTGGATGAAGGAGAGAAGCGAGGAAGAGGCATTGGGAAGGAAGATTTGTTGTAAGAAAGAAGATGTTCTTCCTATCTCACGCATGTCTCCTCTCCTCCTTTTAGTTTTGTCGCTCCAACCAGATCTCTCATGCTCCAAACCCTTCTTAACACCTTAATAGATCAAATCCTATTTGATCTTGGGCATCCAAAACAAAAAGAATGGATGAGATGCGTTGAGATAAGGGAAGAAAGAAGGAGAGATGTCTCATGCCAACAATTAGTGCATACCCTCCTTTCTCCAATTTTTTTATTGCATAAAAAATTGCTTCCACACTCTAATTAGAGATATTTCTATCTTACTTTGAATCAAATTTAAATAAAAAAAAAATTAGATAAAAAAGAGTTCCAGATAAGGTGGGGAGCCAACTATTGGCGCCCCTTCTCCTTTCATGCACGTGAGAAGAAAAGGATGTGAAAAATAATGCTTCACTTCTTTTTTAATATGATTTATAGAAAGAGAGTCTTAAAAAACTTGAGCTCTCTGAGTCATGGTTCATCTGATTCAAATAGAGTCTCAATCGGGTTCAAATCAAGTCTGAAATGAATTAAATTCGAAAAGGCTGTCAAGTCTGATCCAATTAGACTTGAAATTCAAATCTGATTTGGATAATTGAACTCAATTAATATTAAATTAAATTAATTTTAATTAAATTAAATCTAATTTAAATTAATTAAAACTTAATTAATAATTTAATCAGCTTCAAAAAAATTATAATATTTATAATTAAGTCTTTGTACTAACAATTAGCAGCTGCCAAAAATTATAATACTTACAAATTAGCAGTTTCTAAAATTTAAATTATCAATCTGATTGATAATTCAAATATGATCCAAGTCATTGATCAGGTTAAGCTCTTTTGTGTGTGACCCCTCAGATTTTATTCTATTTGGTAGTGAGACATACCGTGATCTCTATCACAGTATCATCGAAACTCTTTTCGATGGTCTGAAATGATTCTAACTCACCTTAACAAAGATCGTTGATCTGAAATGATCTTAGTGAATTCTCATGATCCACCAATGACATCAGCAACATATAGTGGTAACCCAGTAGAATAGAAAAATGAACCCCTAGGTGCAGTTATCGTGTGATATAATCCCTCTATCGTGAGTTCTGACTTGATGAAGATCATGGAGAGCTCATCAAATCTCATCGTCAGTCATATGCTAGATTGGCTTGACTCGTTCATTTATGAATCTCATGAAATTTTTTTTCAGTATTCACACTTACTCTGACCGTAAATTTTTCTGAACTCAGTCTTACAAATCACATAGGACTTCTTCTTTTCTATCAAGGTCGATAGATTCCGTCTAGGTGTATCCTACTCCAAAAAGCGAACTTGAACCTACACAGCCAATATACACAGCAAGGATCCATATGGCTATGGATTAAGAAAATATGCAGTTAAACTAAGTAGTCTCGCTACGAATAGCTAACACACCATAGGTCAAAGGATCAATTACACCACTACAGCATTGAGAAAAAATTACTGATGAGTGAGTAGACATCCAAGTGGTTTCTCATGTTGGTCATGCTCAGTGTATCTAACAACCACTAGTACTCTCACCCCAATATCTCTACACCACAAACTCGAGACTCATCTGTCTCAAAGAGAGGTGATCTGTGCATCAATCTTGAATGGATTGATCACAGTCTTCCATGATGATCCTTCGATCGGAAGCATGTAGAATTTAACTACTAATGATATATGTCTCAAATTGTCAACACCTTGAGAATATACAAATTATCTTTATTAATTTTAAGACAAAATCATGGATACATTAAGACA